>NC_084576.2:30602500-30647500 GCF_033978685.3 Nerophis lumbriciformis
AGCCTTTTTGATTGGTAAGATCACAGACGGCTTTTGTCTGCTCGCCGGGAACTCATGGCAACACAAAGTTTTGTGATAACTTAGATACAATTATTCTGACACCCACTTTTTAGAGTCATGAGGGGTTGGAGCCTATCCCAGCTGACTGCAAATACGTTACAGTAAATGCTAGAGATGTATTTGACATAAACAACATGAGGAAACGTGCTAAGCGAGAGCTCTTGAACGTAAACAAGGGGTGGATGGATCGACGCAGAGCTCAATAGCAAATATATTTATAATATAATCAGTAAATGGTCAATCTCACGCAAAGACTATTTAAAAAAAAAATGGGAGCCATTACCTCCCTGTTTGGCACTCAGCATCAAGGGTTGGAATTGGGGCTTAAATCACCAAAAATGAATCCCGGGCGGGGCCACCGGTGCTGCTCACTGCTCCCCTCACCTCTGTCGGAGGCAGATATTTACATATATCCGAATTTAAGTTGTACTTCTTCCATTTCTTTGTCATATTTGAAAACAGCTCGTCTTTTCCACTTCTTCTCTTGATGCTCTGTCAGCAAGCAAACTCTGTGTGTTAACCTTGAGTTCTTTGGAATGTATTATGGCTAGGGAGACGTTGTGCTTTTGTTATGGCTAGGGAGGTGGAAGGGAAGAGAGTTTTTTGGCGTTGGGAAGGGAGACCATTTTGGGTGTGCGGGATAGAAGGTTCTAGGGTTAGACTGGTCTCAATCTAAAATGTATGTTGTCAAAGCTTTGAGAATATATACAACAAAATACCTATTCTGTCTCTGGTGGTTTTTCAACTCAGCTTTAAGTGTCGGAAAGAACTTGGGAGCGAATTGAGACTTGAATTCCCTGGGAGGAACAACTGGTCCAAAACGCAACACCTCCCAGGGGTTAATCAAGGGTGACGGGTCAAATGCAGTGAATAGTTTTTTTATAGTCTTTGGTATGGGTTTGAACTCACAACCTAGCGATCTCAGGGGGTTGTGAGAGTCTAACCACTTTGACTGCAATATGCGATACAGATTTTGGGCCACAAGGCTCATTTTTCATCACACCTTCACTGGTACTTTGGAGGTCATCCTGTATTACAGCAGCCTTTTCAACTTTTAAAATGATTTTTAAAGGAGCGCAATGAAACGGCGGTGCGCAGGACGCAGGAAAAGAGCCAAAAAGCCCAACAGAACTTCAGTCAGACGCTGAGGGGCAGGAAGCCCACCAGTACTGGTAAAACACCATTCCACTTCCATCTTCTTCTCTTTGAACTTTCAATTCTTGGTATCATGTGGTCTAACTTTTCCTGGCACATCTAATCGTTTGTCTGGTTTTTCTCTGCTGAACTTTGACATTTTCACTGCATCCATTCATCCGCACGTTAGTTCCACGTCACTTAGCCCTCAGCACATGGGAGAAGAACCTGGTGAGTCGCCTGCTAACCCCCACAAGCTCCTATCTGGCCCGAAGCAAGAGCTCTGCTTGCCAGTCGGGAGAAGAAGGTATTGACCCCCAGCAGGACACAAAGCATCATGGGACTTCTAACAGCTTGCAGAAACCTCTTCTTTGCGCTCCTCTTTGACTAACGCTGCTCTTCTCCCGTTCTCCTCAAACACATTCCCCTCGTGTCCACCCTGTCCTCATTCCCTGCACATTTACCTCTGAACACCACCTCAGTCGTTCATATTTGTCGCCGCGCAGTTTCCTTCTACTCCACAACCAGCAGCAGCTCCAGCAGCGCCCCGCAGAGACCCCAGGAGCCGAAACCGCAGATCCAGAGGCCACAGAACCAGAGGCTTCAGAACCGCAGACCCCAGGAGCTGAAACCACAGATCCAAAGGTCGCCGAACCAGAGGCTCCAGAGCCAGAAACCCCAGGAACACAAACCTCAGAACCAGAGACTCCTGGAACAGAAACCTCAATACCAGAGGCCTCAGAACCAGAGGTTTGAGAACCAGAGACCACAGCAACAGAAACCCCAGAACCATAGACCTCAGAACCAGAGACCCCAGGAACAGAAACCCCAGATCCAGAGGCTTCAGAATCGCATACTACAGAACCAGAGACCGAAACCCTCCTTGAGTCCCAGCCACAGCCAGACCAGAAGCACCAACCATAGACAGGTGACATTTTAACCCCCGTAATGACCTAAGGAAACAAAACAAGATTGATTGATTGATTGAAACTTTTATTAGTAGATTGGACAGTACAGTACATATTCCGTACAATTGACCACTAAATAGTAACACCCCAATAAGTTTTTCAACTTGTTTAAGTCGGGGTCCACGTTAATCAATTCATGGTATGACTTCAGCTAAGGTTAGCACATTACTTTGACAGTCCTTCAATCGGAATACCATCTTTGATTGGAGTACTGAAGAACACAGTTATGACCAGTAAACCCTAAACCAAGCAATCGCGGCCATCTTATCAATCAATCAATCAATCAATCAATCAATCAATCAAACTTTATTTATAAAGCACTTTTCATATACAAAAGAAATGCAACGCAAAGTGCTTTAGAAAGTTAAAAACAACACCCCGGTGACCCATATCCCCCATTCTCACATACGTACGCACGGACACAGATACACACATACATAACTATATGGACAGATGATTGCATGGCTGAGTACAGAGGAGACGTGTGAGTAAACACTATCACATCTGCACCAGGAGGTCATCAAATATGACCACCAGGACGCTAACAAAACCGATAACCCCTGAGGCAGATGGCTCATTTGAGGAACGTTGGAAAAATAAAAATAATAAAACTTGTAAAATAGTAAGAACCATGAGTAGAGAAAAGAATAAAATACAAGTAGGACATACGAAGATTAATCGAAAAATAAATAAATATACAGTAAATAAATAATAAATAAATATAACTAAATAAAATCTTGATTAATAATTAGGAGATGAGTGCCGGAGGATCTCAGGGCCCGGGAAGGCTCATAGGGTAAAAGCAAATCTGAAAGATAAAAAGACCCAATACCATAAAAAAACCATAACAAGAACCTTATAATTGATCCTGAAACACACGGAAGCCAATGCAGAGATTTTAAAACTGGTGTAATGTGAGCCCGCCTTCTGGTCTTCGCCAGAACACGTGCCGCTGAATTTTGGAGTCATTGCAAAGGTGTAATAAACTTTTTAGGAAGACCAGGAAGCAGGTTTTACATTAATCTATCCGTGTTGCCCTGAGAGAGAATTGGGGCAAACTCTGGCTATATTCTTAAAATGATAAAAAACCTGTTTTTGTTATATTTTTTACATATGGTATAAAACTAAGGTCAGAGTCGAAAACCACGCCCAGATTTTTCACTTGTAGTGATGGAGTTAAAGACAAGGCTAGTAGTTTTGATATGTGTTTCTCTCTCAGGGTCTCAGGGCTGATGACTTAAGACTTAGACCTAGACTTAGACTTCCTTTTATTGTCATTCAAATTTGAACTTTACAGTACAGATAAGAACGACATTTTGTTGTATTAGCTGGTTGTAGTGCAGGATAAAAGAGCAATAAGGTGCAGATATAAATAAATAGATTACTGTACAGATAAATATATTGCACATTTATGGATGTATGTTATATTGTCTTTATATTTCAGCCAGTTAATCCGTTTTCGGGGGGAAATTGAGGGGATTATTTTTGATGCGTTCAAGAGTCTTATGACCTGAGGGAAGAAGCTGCTACGGAGGCTGCGGAACCTCTTTCTAGAGTTCAGCAGTGAAAACAGTCCTTGGTCGGGGTGGGACGAGTCTCTACAGATTTTCTGAACCCTGGTCAGGCAGCGGCTTTTTGCGATTTCCTGGACAAGAGGAAGAGGAGTCCTGATGATCTTTACCGCCATCCTCACCACTCTCTGCAGAGACTTCCAGTCTGAGGCACTGGAGGCTCCAGTCCAGGCAGAGATGCAGTTGGTCAGTAGGTTCTCTATAGTGCCTCTGTAGAATGTGGGGAGAATGGGAGAAGGGAGCTGTGCTCTTTTCATCCGACGCAAAAAGTGTATGCGCTGCTGAGCTCTTTTTACAAGAGCTCCGGTGTGTAGGTACCAGGTCATATCGTCAGTTATCTGCACCCCCAGGAACTTGGTGCTGCTTACGATCTCCACTGCTATTGATGAAGAGTGGAGTGTGGCTGGACTGGTGCCTCCTTAAGACTTCAGTCTTGTCCTGGTTAAGCTGTTAAAAGTTATCTGCCATCCAGGACTTAATATCTGAAATGCAATTAAAAAGAGTATCGATCTTATGCCAGCTGTGAGTCAAAAGACAAAAGTGTTCTTGTTTTGTTAAAGACAAAACTGTGAGAGTCCTGAAAGCAAACATGGATTCATGAACTCATGAACTCAGCTGTGAATACAAAACATTGCAATATATTCCAGATCCAAGAAGTCGTTTTTTGAATGTTTTGGTCTTGTTGCATGCAGCATGATGCTAACAAGAAGAACACCGGCCCGAGTGTTCGATCACCTCCCAACAAAACCAGCAGGACAGCATCATCTCCCTCTCCAGACCAGTAGGAGCAGTTTGATTGCATAGCCTCAGCAAGTCACACCCAGCATGTGAACTAAGTGGGATGTCTTTCTGTTGACTTCAAAGAGTCCATAGAAGATCTGGCCGGCGGCATTCCATCCCTCTGCAACTGGACCTGCCGTCTGTTCCTGAGGAAGATGCTCCCATCTGCACATCGGTTTTGTCGCCCGGCAACTCCAGGCCTGCCAGAATATCCGCCGAAGGTCAGCATGAAGACGAAATGGAGGACTCTCCCGAGGATCCTTCAGACCTGCTCGGCTTTGAGGCAGAACTTGACGACAGAACCGCCGGAGATGGAAGTGAGTTCCTCCGTTACTTGAATGCGATCATTACGAGGAGGACAGAAGCTGATGTTTCTTCTCGATAGGTCCCTCCAAGTTTCCTCCTTGTCTACCAGAAGTCCAGCTCAGGGCCTTGGCCGGTACCAGCGACCCAGAAGAAGGCTCCCGTCTCCTGGCTGAGAAGAGGCGTGAGGCCCGCCTGCTCAGAGAGCGAGAGGAACAGGAGAGCCTCCAAGCGGCCGAGGCAGAAAGGTAAGTGTCAGGTTCAAACACTGATGACATCTATTAAACAAGACAAGAGGCAAATAATTAAACAGAGATAAATTCAATTTGATATATTGAGGAGGGTCGCCGTTGACCTGTAACCTCTTACAGTGTCTCAGCACGCTCTGCCAAAAGATTGTACTCCTCCTTCTTTATTTGACTTTCTCCCACCACCTGCCCACAGCTGCTTCAGAGGGAAGTGGGTCGTAAACAGCGTTGCCTTTGGTTACCGAACAGTTCAAAAGAGGAGGTCGTAAAATAGTTCAAAAAGAGTTCCATAAAATAGTTCAAAGAGAGTTCGTAAAATATTTCAAAAAGAGTTCGTCTGGAAATTGGGCAGATCCCTGGTTCTCTCCGCTTTGAAGTCCTTGTGGAGTTTTACGAGCCTTCTTCTTAGTTGGTTTCAAAGACAGCCTTTTGTCCTTTTGCCTGGAACTCATTTCAACACAAAGTCTTTTGTGATAACTTACAATCAGAGGTGGGTAGAGTAGCCAGAAATTGTACTCAAGTAAGAGTACTGTTACTTT
Source organism: Nerophis lumbriciformis (assembly GCF_033978685.3). Classification (NCBI taxonomy): domain Eukaryota; kingdom Metazoa; phylum Chordata; class Actinopteri; order Syngnathiformes; family Syngnathidae; genus Nerophis; species Nerophis lumbriciformis. The sequence goes on from NC_084576.2 coordinate 30,608,104, forward strand.
AGAGATTTATTACTCAAGTAAAAGTAAGGAGTAGTCACCCAAATATTTACTTGAGTAAAAGTAAAAAGTATGTTGTGAAAAAACTACTCAAGTACTGAGTAACTGATGAGTAACATATACACACACACACATATATATATATATATATATATATATATATAAACACACACATATATATATGTATACATACATTGATATATACAGTATATAATTTATATTTATTTATTTTGCCGTTTTTGTTTACATGTTAAAGGTGTTTTAATGAATATACATGCATGTTTAACACATATATATTCCTTTCTTTCATGAAAACAAGAATATAAGTTGGTGTATTACCTGATTCTGATGACTTGCATTGATTGTAATCAGACAGTAGTGATGATAACGTCCACGTTTTCAAACGGAGGAGAAAAAAAGTTCCTCCTTTCTGTCTAATACCACATGAAAGTGGTTGGTTTTTGGCTTCTTATTTGTCCAGCTTCCATATTCGTTTTTATACACTTTACAAGAAATACATTGGCGGCAAACTCCGTAGCTTGCTTGTTTGCACTGGCTTTCGGAGACTCTTATTTTGAAAGCGTAGGCGCGATGGAGCGGCACTTTTATTGTGAAGACAGGAACTGTGCAGTCAGTCTTTAGGCTTTTGACGGGATATACGGTTAAAATAAAAAAGGGTCTTTTTTCCTTCACACTTTTGATTAATTGATTGGAACTTTTATTAGTAGATTGCACAGTACAGTACATATTCCGTACGATTGACCACTAAATGGTAACACCCGAATACGTTTTTCAACTTGTTTAAGTCAGGTCATGTGACCCCTGGCTCTGTTTGATTGGTCCAACGTCACCAGTGACTGCATCTGATTGGTGGAACGGAGTGAACGTCACCAGTGACTGTATTTGTTGAAACGCAGGCACTATGAAGGTCTGTCTGACAGACCAAAACAAACAAAGCGTGCATTAACAGATGGATAAAAATTAGTAGCGAGTAGCGAGCTGAATGTAGATAAAAGTAGCGGAGTAAAAGTAGCGTTTCTTCTCTATAAATATACTCAAGTAAAAGTAAAAGTATGTTGCATTAAAACTACTCTTAGAAGTACAATTTATCCCAAAAGTTACTCAAGTAGATGTAACGGAGTAAATGTAGCGCGTTACTACCCACCTCTGGTCGTAAACAGTGTTGCCTTTGGTTACCGAACAGTTCAAAAGAAGAGGTCGTAAAATAGTTCAAATAGAGTTCCATAAAATAGTTCAAAGAGAGTTCGTAAAATATTTCAAAAAGAGTTCGTCTGGAAATTGGGCAGATCCCTGGTTCTCTCCGCTTTGAAGTCCTTGTGGAGTTTTACGAGCCTTCTTCTTGACAGCCTTTTGTCTTTTTGCCTGGAACTCATTTCAACACAAAGTTTTTTGTGATAACTTACAATTATTCTAACAGTAAGCGCCAAACTTGCGGACCTATGGGTGTTTAAGGCTATATCTACACTAACCCCTTAAACGAATAATCATTTAGCCTAAGCCTTGTTTCCGCCACACTAAACCAGCGTTTAAGGTTCCCCTCCTCGGACAAATTTTTACACGGGTAAGTGCGCCGTGTATTTCTTGAATCTCCGGCTCTTAGCTTTGTATGGACTCATTGATCGTTTACGTTGCCAGAAAGAAAACTAGTCCATGTCTTCAGGCGGAGTCGCGAAGAACTGGAGCGCCGCAGGGCCGAGGAGCGAGCCCGCCAGCAGGCCGAGGCGCAGCGTCTGATCGCCGACAAGAGGAGGCGGGAGGAGGAGGAGCAGAGGCGGGCGGAGGAGGAGATGGCTCAGGCCAGGAGAGAAGCGGCTCTTCTGCATAAAAAGGTGCAAACGTCTCTGCGGGTCTGAAACAAATACCCTAATCGAGAATTCTTTGACGCAGAGGGAGGAGGAACAAACCAGGGAGCGAGAAAAAGCAGCCCAGTTGGCGAAGGAGCGAGAGATGCTCGCCCAGAAAGAAGAAGCAGAACGCCAAGTCAGGAAGAAGGTGACTTTTTAATCATTTTTTATTAATTGGATTTATTCTAATGTAACGCTGGATAGTTTAGTGCACAAGTCCCCAAACTTTTCGAGTCCTGGCTATCTATTTATATGTATCTATAATGTATATGTATATATACATACAGTCGTGGTCAAAAGTTTACATACACTTGTAAAGAACATCATGTCATGGCTGTCTTGTAGAGATGTGCGGATAGGCAATTATTTCATCCGCAACCGCATCAGAAAGTCGTCAACCATCCGCCATCCACCCGATCTAACATTTAATCAGAACCGCATCCGCCCGCACCCGCCCGTTGTTATATATCTAATATAGACGATGCAAGGCATTAGTGAGGTTATAAAGCTTTTGCCTGTTAAAGAAAGGAGACTGATCCAATGCAGCACAGACATTCGCGTGCCACGCTGTCACGACCCAGATGCACACCAGTGCGCAATCATATGGGAGCCGCGCTGAGCGCACCTCCAAGCGCATCTCGCTGCCGGCGACGGCCGGGTATGGGCCCGACGCTCCAGCGCCATCCATTTTCAGGGCTAGTTGATTCGGCAGGTGGGTTGTGACACACTCTTTAGCGGGTTCCGACTTCCATGGCCACCGTCCTGCTGTCTATATCAACCAGGGTGAGCCCCACTCCTTTCTTGAGCGCACTGCGCGCGGAGTGACCCCTGTTACGCGCCCCCGGCAACGGGGGTGGCGGGCAGGTAAGCTGCGCGGGCGGAGCGCGCGGAGTGACCCCTGTTACGAGCCCCCGGCCACGGGGGTGGCGGGCAGGGAAGCTGCTTACCTGCTGCGCGTGACGGCGGCCGCGGCGAAGGCGGACGAGGCGGGGTGTCGGTGCGGTGGGCGCGGTGGTGACCCTGGACGTGCGTCGGGCCCTTCTCGCGGATCGCCTCAGCTACGGCTCCCGGTGGGGCCCTCTCGGGGGAAGGGGCCTCGGTCCCGGACCCCGGCGAGGCGTCCCTTCTCCGCTCCGTAAAAGTGTCCATCTCTTTTGTTTTTTTTTCTTCTGTTGTGGCATATGCTGCAGGTGCCTGCTCGTTTTTCGTATGTGGGTAACAACATTTAACTATGTATATATATTTCCCAATTGGTTTAACTGCCACCCGCCTGAATCTATTTAAAATCTAATTTTTTTTTATTTCAACCGCCCGACCCGACCCGCGGATAAAATCTAATTTTTTTTATTTCAACCGCCCGAACCGCGGATAATCCGCGGACTCCGCGGTTGTGTCCGCAAACCGCGCATCTCTAGTACATACACTTGTAAAGAACATCATGTCATGGCTGTCTTGACTTTACAATCATTTCTACAACTCTTATTTTTTTGTGATGTAGTGATTGGAGCACATACTTGTTGGTCACAAAAAACATTCATGAAGTTTGCTTCTTTTATGAATTTATTATGAGTCTACTGAAAATGTGCTGGGTCAAAAGTATACATACAGGAATGTTAATATTTGCTTACATGTCCCTTGGCAAGTTTACCTGCAATAAGGCGCTATTGACCACTCCTCTTGACAAAATTGGTGCAGTTCAGCAAAATGTGTTGCTTTTCTGACATGGACTTGTTTCTTCAGCATTGTCCACACGTTTAAGTCAGGACTTTGGGGAAGGCCATTCTAAAACCTTCATTCTAGCCTGGTTTAGCCATTCCTTTACCACTTTTGAGGTGGGTTTGGGGTCATTGTCCTGTTGGAACACCCAACTGTGCCCAAGACCCAACCTCCGGGCTGATGATTTTAGTTTGTCCTGAAGAATTTGGAGGTAATCCTCCTTTTTCATTGTCCCATTTACTCTCTGTAAAGCACCAGTTCCATTGGCAGCAAAACAGGCCCAGAGCATAATACTACCACCACCATGCTTGACGGTAGGCAGGGCCGGCCCGTGGCATAGGCCGTATAGGCAAATGCTAAGGGCGCCGTCCATCAGGGGGCGCCACGCCAGTGCCACAAATGTTGGAGAAAAAAAAAAAAAGAAAAAAAAAAGTTGGTATTATTTCTAAATACAAAAAATAATCCCACGTTAATTAAAATGCAAAGTAAAGCCTATATAATAGAAATATTATTTGTTACAACATTACGCGCCCCCCTCATCCCCCGCACGGTGCGCCCCCTCCCTTCCCGTATCATGACTCTTTTTGGACGTCACCACATCAAAAAATCAACACAAGATGTCAAAACGGCCAAAACTGTCAGGTGCCCAGGGAAGAAAAAAGAGAAAAGAAGAGGAGAAGAAACGAGAAAAGACAGAGGTAGCAGGTAGGTAACGTTAGCCTACATTAAATTATTTGTCTGTTACAGAATGTGATAGTAACCTGGCTTTTTAGCATTAAGCTAATGTTACATGATTCGGCAATTGCTAATCAATAAATAGCTAGTTCTGTTTTAACATCGGGTTAATATTGTGGAGGGGGCTAAATTGTTATGGAAAATAATAATGTAATGTTAGGTAATTACAGTACTCCCACCTTACATTCCTCAGGGACATTTGTATTAGATCTTTTAAGCAGGTGTTTTTTGTTTACATTGTTATTGCCTTCTGGTTAGCTAATGTTTGCCCTGCAGGTAATAGTCACTTTTCCACCCCTTTATATATTAGGTATAGTTGTAAGTAAAAAAAAAAAAAAGGTCACAGACAAAGCTATTCGGGTTCTTGTGAGTATATACACTTCACTGCCGATGTGGGGGGGCGCCACCTAAAATCTTGCCTAGGGCGCCAGATTGGTTAGGGCCAGGCCTGACGGTAGGAATGGTGTTCCTGGGATTAAGAGCCTCACCTTTTCTCCTCCAAACATATTGCTGGGTATTGTGGCCAAACAGCTCCATTTTTGTTTCATCTGACCACAGAACTTTCCTCCAGAAGGTCTTATCTTTGTCCATGTGATGTCAGATGAAACAAAAATGTAGCTGTTTAGCCACAACTACAACTAATATGCACGTTACAATCAAACAGCTGGTAGTATTAACACTTTTTAGGGTGCAACAAAAGACGAGACAGCAAAAGACTGACTAGCCAACACACCATAAACTATACAGCGGTACTATCTAACGTCTTGGACTTGCAACTGTGACTGAGACTCAGAAATGTGATGATAAAACAAACAAGATATGAAAGCTGGACACCAGTTATCATAATAAGCTTATTTTTTTAAACAGTTCATATTTATAAACTCACACAAAAGTAGCAGAAATTGGTAATGTTAAGTAGATTTGATTCCCAGGTGCCGGGAATTGATATCGCATCAGTTAAAATGTGAACGGTACACAACCCAATCTATGCCATCGTGTGCATAGTAAAAAATAACTAGAAATTCCCACAAAAATTTGGATGGTCCTGCTATGTGTGCCCTGGACCTTTGGCCGGGGGTCGCCGGAAGCCCCCCCCGCCCCACCATCCCCCATTGTTTACCAGTTTCTCACATTTTTTGTAAGGGTCGCCAGAAGTTGGTAGACCTGTCAGCGATCCTGTTCTGTCTCCATGTAATGTTTGTCTGATCTTGAATGGGATTGTGCTGAAAATCTTAATTTCCCCTCGGGGATTATTAAAGTATTTCTGATTCTGATTCTGATTACTTTGAGCTCCTCTCGGATGACAGAGCTTCTCACCCTATCTCTAAGGGAGAGACCCGCAACCCGGCGGAGGAAACTCATTTGGGCCGCTTGTATCTGTGATCTTGTCTTTTCAGTCATAACCCAAAGCTCATGACCATAGGTGAGGATGGGAACGTAGATTGACCGGTAAATTGAGAGCTTTGCCTTCCAGCTCAGCTCCTTCTTCACCACAACGGATCGATACAGCGTCCGCATTACTGAAGACGCCGCACCGATCCGCCTGTCGATCTCACCATCCACTCTTCCCTCACAAGTGAAGAAGACTCCGAAGTACTTGAACTCCTCCACTTGGGTCGGGTGGCGTGGGCATCAGCCTAAGCAGGGAAAGCCCAGACTTCCCTCTCCCCAGCCACTTCGTCCAGCTCTTCCTGGGGGGATCCCGAGGCGTTCCCAGGCCAGCCGGGAGAGATAGTCTTCCCAACGTGTCCTGGGTCTTCCCCGTGGCCTCCTACCGGTCGGACGTGACCTAAACACCTCCCTATGGAGGCGTTCGGGTGGCATCCTGACCAGATGCTCGAACCACCTCATCTGGCTCCTCTCCATGTGGAGGAGCAGCGGCTTTACTTTGAGCTCCTCCCTGATGACAGAGCTTCTCACCCTATCTCTAAGGGAGAGACCTGCCACCTGGCGGAGGAAACTCATTTGGGCCGCTTGTACCCGTGATCTTGTCCTTTCGGTCATAACCCAAAGCTCATGACCATAGGTGAGGATGGGAACGTAGATCGACCGGTAAATCAGCTCCTTCTTCACCACAACGGATCGATACAGCGTCCGCATTACTGAAGACGCCGCACCGATCCACCTGTCGATCTCACAATCCACTCTTCCCTCACTCGTAAACAAGACTCTGAGATACTTGAACTCCTCCACTTGGGGAAAGATCTCCTCCCCAACCCGGAGATGGCACTGCACCCTTTCCCGGGCGAGAACTACGGACTCGGACTTGGAGGTGCTGATTCTCATCCCAGTCGCTTCACACTCGGCTGCGAACCGATCCAGTGAGAGCTGAAGATCCTGGCCAGATGAAGCCATCAGGACCACATCATCTGCAAAAAGCAGAGACCTAATCCTGCAGCCACCTAACCAGATCCCCTCAACGCCTTGACTGCGCCTAGAAATTCTGTCCATAAAAGTTATGAACAGAATCGGTGACAAAGGGCAGCCTTGGCGGAGTCCGACCCTCACTGGAAACGGGTCCGACTTACTGCCGGCAATGAGGACCAAGCTCTGACACTGATCACTCGTGACGAAGACTCCGAGGTACTTGAACTCCTCCACTTGGGTTGGGCAGCAGCCTAAGCAGGGAAAGCCCAGACTTCCCTCTTCCCAGCCACTTCGTCCAGCTCTTCCCGGGGAGGATTTAGAGGGGTTCCCAGGCCAGCCGGGAGACATAGTCTTCCCAACGAGATTGAAAATCTTAACGGGCCTCATGTGGACCGCGGGCCGTATTTTTCCCAGGTCCGTATTAGTCAATCAATCAATCAATCAATGTTTATTTATATAGCCCTAAATCACAAGTGTCTCAAAGGGCTGCACAAGCCACAACGACATCCTCGGTATAGCCCACATAAGGGCAAGGAAAAACTCACCCCAGTGGGACGTCGATGTGAATGACTATGAGAAACCTTGGAGAGGACCGCATATGTGGGTAACCCCCCCCCTCTAGGGAGACCGAATGCAATGGATGTCGAGTGGGTCTAACATAATATTGTGAGAGTCCAGTCCATAGTGGATCCAGCATAACAGTAAGAGTCCAGTCCACAGTGGGGTCAGCAGGAAACCATCCCGAGCGGAGACGGGTCAGCAGCGCAGAGATGTTCCCAACCAATATACAGGCGAGCGGTCCACCCCGGGTCCCGACCCCGGACAGCCAGCACCCCATCCATGGCCACCGGATCTGTGTGTCTTCCCCTCCACAAGGGATAGGGGGCAGCAGAGGAGAAAAGAAAAGAAACGGCAGATCAACTGGTCTAAAAAAAGGGGGGCTATTCAAAGGCTAGAGTATACAAATGAGTTTTAAGATGGGACTTAAATGTTTCTACTGAGGTAGCATCTCTAATTGTTACCGGGAGGGCATTCCATAGTGCTGGAGCCCGAATAGAAAACGCTCTACAGCCCGCAGACTTTTTTTGGGCTCTGGGAATCACTAATAAGCCGGAGTTCTTTGAACGCAGATTTCTTGCCGGGACATATGGTACAATACAATCGGTAAGATAGGCTGGAGCTAGACCGTGTAGTATTTTATACGTAAGTAGTAAAACCTTAAAGTCGCATCTTAAGTGCACAGGAAGCCAGTGCAGGTGAGCCAGTATAGGTATATATATATGTATATATGTATATAAAGGTATATACAGTATAGGCGTAATATGATCAAACTTTCTTGTTCTTGTCAAAAGTCTAGCAGCCGCATTTTGTACCAACTGTAATTTTTTAATGCTAGACATAGGGAGACCCGAAAATAATACGTTACAGTAATCGAGACGAGACGTAACGAACGCATGAATAATGATCTCAGCGTCGCTAGTGGACAAAATGGAACGAATTTTAGCGATATTACGGAGATGAAAGAAGGCCGTTTTAGTAACACTCTTAATGTGTGACTCAAAGGAGAGAGTTGGGTCGAAGATAATACCCAGATTCTTTACTGAGTCGCTTTGTGTAATTGTTTGGTTGTCAAATGTTAAGGTGGTATTATCAAATAAATGTCGGTGTTTAGCAGGACCGATAATCAGCATTTCCGTTTTCTTAGTGTTGAGTTGCAAGAAGTTAGCAGACATCCATTGTTTAATTTCATTAAGACACGCCTCCAGCTGACTACAATCCGGCGTGTTGGTCAGCTTTAGGGGCATGTAGAGTTGGGTGTCATCAGCATAGCAATGAAAGCTAACACCGTATTTGCGTATGATGTCGCCTAGCGGCAGCATGTAAATACTAAAGAGTGCAGGGCCAAGAACCGAACCTTGGGGGACTCCGCACGTTACCTTAACATAGTCCGAGGTCACATTGTTATGGGAGACGCATTGCATCCTGTCAGTAAGATAGGAGTTAAACCACGACAAGGCTAAGTCTGACATACCAATACGTGTTTTGATACGCTCTAATAAAATATTATGATCGACGGTATCGAAAGCAGCGCTAAGATCAAGAAGCAGCAACATAGATGACGCATCAGAATCCATCGTTAGCAGTAGATCATTAGTCATTTTTGCGAGGGCTGTCTCCGTAGAGTGATTTGCCCTGAAACCGGATTGAAAAGGTTCACAGAGATTGTTAGACACCAAGTGTTCATTTAGCTGCTGTGCGACAATTTTTTCGAGGATTTTCGAGATAAACGGAAGGTGGGACACCGGCCGGTAGTTTACCATGAGGTCAGGATCGAGGTTAGGTCTTTTGAGCAAAGGATGAATAACCGCTTTTTTGAATGCTAGTGGAACAGTGCCAGAGGAGAGTGATGAGTTTATAATATTTAGCACTGATGGACCTAATAATACAAAAAGCTCCTTAATAAGTTTCCCAGGAAATGGGTCAAGTAAACATGTTGTTTGTTTTGTCCCATTGACACATCTTAACAATTCCTCTAGTGTTATTTCATCAAAGAGAGAGAAACTATTTTGGAGGGCGGTATCCTTCGTAGATACAGTCGTATCTGTGTTCATAGAACCCAGTTGTAGCTGCGATGCATTGTCTTTAATCTCCTTTCTAATGAGTTCAATTTTCTTATTAAAGAAATTCATAAAATCATCTGCTGAGTGGGTGGAGCTACTGGGAGGAGTCCCTTGTTGGGTTAGCGATGCTACTGTACTAAACAAAAATTTCGGATCATTTTTGTTGAGGTGGATGAGATTTGAGTAATATTTAGCTTTAGCTAGGGTAAGCATGTGTTTATAAGTTGTTAAACTATCACTCCATGCTTGATGGAAAACCTCAAGTTTAGTAGCGCGCCATTTGCGTTCCAGCTTTCTACATGATAATTTATGGGCTCTAGTTTCTTCTGTAAACCATGGGGTGCGCCTTTTAGGGGCTCTTTTAAGCTTTAGCGGTGCTATACTATCAATGGTGTCGCGCAGGGCGTCGTTAAAGTTGTTAGTGAGGTTATCAATAGAGCCGACATAGTTTGGGAATGGTGCCATTACCGAAGGCAGTAGGCCAGCAAGAGTCATCGTTGTGGCAGCATTAATGTTGCGGCTGCTATAGTAGTTATTATTATTAGTTTGTTGACAATGAGTCAGAACTTCGAATTTTATAAGGTAATGATCGGACATTACTTTAGTATACGGGAGTATCGTAACTTTGGAGGTGGTGACACCCCTGACCAGCACTAGATCTATCGTATTTCCGTTGCGATGCGTAGGTTCATTTATTATTTGTGTAAGACCACAGCTATCAATTATAGTCTGGAGCGCCATGCACTGAGGGTCCGATGGGGTATTCATATGGATATTAAAGTCCCCCATTATGATTATATTGTCGGCGTGCGTCACTAAATCAGCAACGAACTCTGAAAATTCACTGATGAAGTCCGAATTGGGTCCTGGGGGGCGGTAGATAACAGCCAGGTGGAGAGGCAGCGGTGTGACAAACCTCATAGTAAGCATCTCAAACGAGTTATATTTATTATTTAGGTTCGGGGTAAGATTAAAGTTTTTATTGTGGATGAGTGCAACTCCCCCACCCCTTTTAATGGGACGGGCAATATGCGCTCCCGCATAGCCAGGAGGAGACGCCTCACCCAGCGCAAAGAAATCGTCTGGTTTGAGCCAGGTCTCGGCGAGACCAATAACGTCAAGATTATTGTCTCTAATGACCTCATTAACTAATAACGTTTTGGAAGATAATGATCTTATGTTTAAGAAGCCCATATTATAGGTAGTGGGCTGTTTTGAGGAGTTTTTGTTGAAATTATCCGTAGTAGCAATATTAATAATGTTGTGTTTATTATGTGTAGTGCAATTTAAATAATTACGACCATATCTAGGAATTGATATGACGGGAATTTTCCGATTGTTTGCTTGATGCTGTGATAAACCGAACGCATCATAACTTGCCACCTCAGTAGAGTGCATGTCTACTTCTGACACAGAAAAAACATTTTTTGAGTTGTGTATTGTTCTAAAATAGTTGCTATGTGTGCAGGTATTATCCAGCCTGGCGCTGGCTAGTTCTATTTTAACTAACTTCTCACCCGGACTAGCGCTTCTTTGAGGATTAGCCTTTCGCTTTGTTGTTAGCCCCGCTCGGCATCCCCGCTTCTGCTTCCGCTCACACCGCTTACGTGTCTTCCGTTGACGGTCCACGCTGGTACTTAACTCCGCTGCTTTGGAGGCCGCTGGATGTAGCCAGCGAAGAATCCCCATGCTAGCGAGGAGGTCGAAAGTACCCGCATCTTTCAGCCTATAACGGCCCGATCTATCCACATCCAGAATCGTCTGTCGGTCGTATCTGATCACGAAGTGTCCACGCTGTGAGCCAGCCATGAAATAGACAGAATTGACGGATATTTTTGCCAAATCGCTCTACACTTCCAAGAGCGTCTGCAAGCCGCTGCCATCAGGGCGCCGACAGCCCTGATTTAAAGTCTTATTTTGCTTTCTATGCATTATAAACCACATACAGTAGTTAACCCTGACAAACAATATGATGCATTCTGTCTTGACCATGAGGTCTGACGTGATTTGGATACTGTACATCACCCTTGTTTTTCTACCTCCAGCGACTGGAGGAGATCATGCGGCGGACCAGAAGAACAACTTCTCCCGACACGGTGAGACGGGGCCAACCCTGCAGGGTCACAAGACGCTCGCAACATTGCAACCCTTGTGCGTCGAACCGCCTCCCTAACCTCATTCCCGCTCGCAGAAATCGGCGGCGGCGAGCATCTTACCGAAAGAGAACTCGGAGCCTCCTGTGCACGGCGGCGCCGACAAGGTGCCGGAGGCGGGGTCCCGGCCCCAGCAGTTGGTCCTGGACCACAACGACGACGACGACGACGACATGGGGGTGCCCGTGGTGGCCTTCAAGGAGCGTAGGTCTCTCAGGACCCTGGAAGACATTCAGACGCACCAACGAGCCGGTGAGGTCATGCAACGACAATTATGACTATGGTCACTTCATTAGGCACACCTTTATGGACATTATAATGCTTGTGTTTTTTTTTTGTTTTTTTTAAATGAATTTATTACCGTATTTTCCGCACTATTAGCCGCACCTAAAAACCACAAATTTACTCAAAAGCTGACAGTGCGGCTTTTAACCCGGTGCGCTTTATATATGGATTAATATTAAGATTCATTTTCATAAAGTTTCGGTCTCGCAACTACGGTAAACAGCCGCCATCTTTTTTCCCCGTAGAAGAGGAAGTGCTTCTTCTTCTACGCAAGCAACCGCCAAGGTAAGCACCCGCAACCATAGAACAGGAAGCGCTTCTTCTTCTACTGTAAGCAACCACCCGCCCGCGTAGAAGAAGAAAAAGCGCGCGGATATTACCGTACGTTTCATTTCCTTTGTGTGTTTACATCTGTAAAGACCACAAAATGGCTCCTACTAAGCGACAGGGATCCGGTTCATGAAAAGACGCAATCTCTCCATCCGCACACGGATTACTATTTCACAGCAACTGCCTAAAGACTTTCAAGAAAAGCTGGCTACTTTCCGTGCATATTGTAAAAACAAGATAGCTGAAAAAAAGATCCGGCCAGAGAACATTATCAACATGGACGAGGTTCCACTGACTTTTGATATTCCTGTGAACCGCACTGTGGATACAACGGGAGCAAGTACGGTGAATATTCGCACCACAGGGAATGAGAAGTCATCCTTCACTGTGGTTCTAGCTTGCCATGCTAATGGCCAGAAACTTCCACCCATGGTGATATTCAAAAGGAAGACCTTGCCAAAAGAGACCTTTCCAGCCGGCGTCATCATAAAAGCTAACTCGAAGGGATGGATGAAGAAAAGATGAGCGAGTGGTTAAGGTAAGTTTAAGTTTACGCGAAGAGGCCGGGTGGCTTTTTTCACGCAGCTCCGTCCATGTTGATATACGACTCCATGCGCGCCCACATCACGCTGGTTTTAATATATTATTAAAGTTTGACTGACCTATTTGACTGTTTTTTTGACATTCCTTTAGCGCAGTTAGATGCGGCTTATAACACGGGGCGGCTTATAGGTGGACAAAGTTTTGAAATATGCCGTTCATTGAAGGCGCGGCTTATAACCCAGGGCGCCTTATGGTGCGGAAAATACGGTATACCTTTTTACCTTTTAAATTCCTTCCTCTTCTTTCCTGACAATTTAAATCAATGTTCCAGTAAATGTATTTATTTTTATTGTAAAGAATAATGAATACATTTTAATTTAATTCTTCATTTTAGCTTCTGTTTTTTCGACGAAGAATATTTGTGAAATATTTCTTCAAACTTATGATTAAAATTCAAAAAAAAAAATTCTGGCAAATCTAGAAAATCTGTAGAATCAAATTTTAATCTTATTTCAAAGTCTTTTGAATTTATTTTAAATTTTTTGTTCTGGAAAATCTAGAAGAAATAATGATTTGTCTTTGTTAGAAATATAGCTTGGTCCAATTTGTTATATATTCTAACAAAGTGCAGATTGGATTTTCACCTATTTAAAACATGTCATCTGTCATGACTTAGTCTTGGGTGTTTGCTTTTCCGGGATGCAACGGAAAGTTGGCACGGGCGAGACGGGAATGTAGGTACATGATTTATTTAAACTATCAAAAAAGGAATAAATGAAAGCGCGCACAGTGGCGGAGAATAAACTATGAAACCAAAAGACTATAGCAAAAAAGTACAAACGAAAAAACACGCACAATGGCGGAGAACAAACTATGAAACCAAAAAGACTATAAACATGGAACAAAAACTTACTTGGCTTGGACAAAAATAGTTGCTTGAGGAATGGACATGGAAAGAATGGACAGAGCATAAATGTGGTGAGGTCGTCAGAAAGACAAACTGAAAAACACTGAACTTAAATACTACAGACATGATTAACGAAAACAGGTGCGTGACTCAAGACGTGAAACAGGTGCGTGACGTGACAGGTGAAAACTAATGGGTTGCTATGGTGACAATCAAGAGTGCACAATGAGTCCAAACGTGGAACAGGTGAAACTAATGGGGTAATCATGGAAACAAGACAAGGGAGTGAAAAGACAGAAACTAAAGAGTCCTATAACTAAACAAAACATGACTTAAAACAAAACATGATTACACAGACATGACATCATCAAAATTCTAAAATGAATCTTAATCAGGAAAAATTACTAATGATGTTCCATAAATTCTTTTTTTAATTTTTTCAAAAAGATTCGAATTAGCTAGTTTTTCTCTTCTTTTTTTCGGTTGAATTTTAAAGAGTCGAAATTGAAGATAAACTATGTTTCAAAATTTAATTTTCATTTTTTTTTCGTGTTTTCTCCTCTTTTAAAAGAGTTGACTTTTGTATTTTACATGAGTTATTATTTGTACAAACATGGTGCAAAGTAATTCATGATTTGTTAAAAAATGTTAGTGGCTAGCTCAGGGGTCGGCAACCCGCGGCTCTTTGATCACTCTGATGCGGCTCAGCTGCATACTTGCCGACCCCCCCCCCTTCCTCGATTTTCCCGGGAGACTTCCGGATTTCAGTGCCTCTCGCAGAAACCTCCAGGGATTAATATTCTCCGATTTTCACCCTTACAATAATAATAAGGGCGTGCCATGAAGGTACAGCATTTATCACCCTCTACAATCTGTATAGACAGCGTGCCAGTCCAGCCTTTTGTTATATGCATGTTCTGCTGCATGGGATTCTGGGTATTTGTTCTGTTGTGTTTATGTTGTGTTACGGTGCAGATGTTCTCCCGAAATGTGTTTGTCATTCTTGTTTGGTGTGGGTTCACAGTGTGGCGCATTATTAGTAAGAGTGTTTAAGTTTTTCATACCGCCACCGTCAGTGTAACCTGTGTGGTTGTTGACCAAGTATGCCTTGCTGTCACTTACGTGAGCACGTAGAAGCCCCAAACAACGTGTGGCTGGGCCGGCATGCTGGTTGTAATGGGCGCCAAATGCTGTTCCATCACGGCATGTTCGAGAGAACAGTTGCCCTGATATGCAGTGTTACTTCATTATAAATTTCAATAGATTTTTGTGGCTCCCATTGTTTTCTTTAATTTGTGAAACTGGTCAAAATGGCTCTTTGACTGGTAAAAGGTTGCCGACCCCTGGGCTAGCTAGTTAAAATGCGATATTGTGATTTCACAAGACTGTCTTAGAAGTGATCATTTGAAAATGTTCAATTTGAAAAATGTGCACTTAGAGAAAATATAAAAATAAAGTGTTGCATATTGATATTTATCTGTTTCTATATATATTTATTGTGAGAAATCATTAAGATGGTCAGTGTTTCCACAAAGATATCCATCCATCCATCCATCTTCTTCCGCTTATCCGAGGTCGGGTCGCGGGGGCAGCAGCCTAAGCAGGGAAGCCCAGACTTCCCTCTCCCCAGCCACTTCATCCAGCTCCTCCCGGGGGATCCCGAGGCGTTCCCAGGCCAGCCGGGAGACATAGTCTTCCCAACGTGTCCTGGGTCTTCCCCGTGGCCTCCTACCGGTCGGACGTGCCCGAAACACCTCCCTAGGGAGGCGCTCGGGTGGCATCCTGACCAGATGCCCGAACCACCTCATCTGGCTCCTCTCCATGTGGAGGAGCAGCAGCTTTACTTTGAGCTCCTCCCGGATGGCAGAGCTTCTCACCCTATCTCTAAGGGAGAGCCCCGCCACCCGGCGGAGGAAACTCATTTGGGCCGCTTGTACCCGTGATCTTGTCCTTTCGGTCATAACCCAAAGCTCATGACCATAGGTGAGGATGGGAACGTAGATCGACCGGTAAATTGAGAGCTTTGCCTTCCGGCTCAGCTCCTTCTTCACCACAACGGATCGATACAGCGTCCGCATTACTGAAGATGCCGCACCGATCCGCCTGTCGATCTCACGATCCACTCTTCCCTCACTCGTGAACAAGACTCGTGAACACAAAGATAAATATCATTAATCATTAATAATAACATAGAGTTAAAGGTCAATTGAGCAAATTGGCTATTTCTGGCAATTTATTTAAGTGTGTATCAAACTGGTAGCCCTTCGCATTAATCAGTACCCAAGAAGTAGCTCTTGGTTTTGAAAAGGTTGGTGACCCCTACCCTAAAGGGACATGTTTTAGACATGTTTCTCGTGCGCATGAGAAACATTTTATAAAGTTATAAAAAAAATAAAAAAAATAAATTATATATATATATATATTTTTTAGAAATGTTTCTCGTGCGCACGAGAAACTTTTTATAAAGTTATAAATAAAAAAAATTAAAAAAATTATATATATATATATTTTTTTAGACATGTTTCTCGTGCGCACGAGAAACTTTATAAAGTTAAAAAAAAAAAAAGAAAGAAATTATAATTTTTTTTTTTGAGAAATGTTTCTCGTGCGCACGAGAAACTTTTTATAAAGTTATAAATAAAAAAAATAAAAATAAAAAAAAATATTTTTTTTTTAGACATGTTTCTCGTGCGCACGAGAAACTTTTTATAAAGTTATAAAAAAAATTAAAAAAAATTAAAATATATATATATATATTTTTTTAGACATGTATCTCGTGCGCACGAGACAAGCCTGAAACAGGCTTGTAGGCATGGAATAGATTACGAAATGTGCTGCTCTGTCACAAGCAATGAACAAGCGTTTGGCCGGGCTGAGCTATTCTAATGTTGTCCATTTCTGGTTGTGTTTTTGTCCCCCCCTAGAGGTCATCTGAGTTGCTGTATAGAGACAAGCAGTGACATCGCAAGGACGACAACAAGGCAGAATTTTGCTGCATGGAAAGTCCCCGCCATACTTCTTCTGTGAGAGTGTAACACTAATGCTAACTTGTGTGTGTGTGTGTGTGTGTGTGTGTGTGTATATGAGTACTGCAAAAGAAGATCCTTCCAGAATGAATTAAGCACAGCAGGTTAATGAATGAATAGCAGCTTATTTCCACATGTCTCCACACAAGAGATCCGGACACTGCCGCCTGTGTCACACAATCACAATGATGATGTTTGTTGCTGGTGCACTAATAGGAATATACTGAAATACTTTACTTCTACTCCTAGCTTCTTGCGACAAATAGCAATCACATGGTATTCCAAAGCTGATAAGGCAGGGGTGTCCAAAGTGTGGCCCGCAGCTCAGTTTTTAGCGGCCCATTTAAAAAAAAATACTATCACCAAAAAAAAAACATAAAAATGGGAATTAAAGAGTAAACAATTAATAACTAATAACACAAAGCTGCCATGCAGGCAGTTTTTTTTACTTTAAAACTGTCAATGTTAAAACAAATAATACCAACTTATAATCGACACATAAATCTGAAGTTGATCTAAAGTGTAGAAAGTAAAAATACAGTCCCCGGGACCTTTAGTCTTATTGTCTTTTAACTGTCATAGTTAGAGAAAATAATAATGAATCAAAATCAACGTTGTTATGAAATATTGACCTATTCAAGGCTCCATTTACTTCACATCAAATATATATTTTTTAAATGTTGTGGGAAAATATTGCATATTTTGTGTTTTTGCCTTTAAAAACAGGATTTTCTTTTACAAAAAGGGCAAAAAATAAAATTAAAATAAAAAACTTTATGGCAAAGGATGGAGCTGAAGTCGATCTATAGATATTTAAGTGTGGAAAGTAAAACAAATTTTAATATATAACTTATTTTTAACACTTTAATGCCTGAGACCCTTTGGGGTCCCCGGGACCTTTAGTCTTATTGTCTTTTAACTGTCATAGTTAAAGAAAATAATAATGAATCAAAATCAATGTTGTTATGAAATATTGACCTCTTCAAGGTTCTTTTTACTTTACATCAAATATTTGAGCATATTTTGTGTTTTTGCCTTTAAAAACAGGGTTTTCTTTGACAAAAAGGGCATAAAACGTCTAAGAATTTAAACCTTTTTGTCAACGGATATATCTGATATAGATATTTTAGCAATAAAAGTGAAAACGAAAATGATATATGACTTGTTTTTAACACTTAAATGACTGAGACCCTTTGGGGTCCCCGGGACCTTTAGTCTTATTGTCTTTTAACTGTCATAGTTAGAGAAAATAATAATGAATCAAAATCAACATTGTTATGAAATATTGACCTATTCAAGGCTCCATTTACTTCACACCAAATATATATTTTTTAAATGTTGTGGGAAAATATTGCATATTTTGTGTTTTTGCCTTTAAAAACAGGATTTTCTTTTACAAAAAGGGCAAAAAATAAAATTAAAAAAACAACAACTTTATGGCAAAGGATGGAGCTGAAGTCGATCTATAGATATTTAAGTGTAGAAAGTCAAACACATTTTAATATATAACTTATTTTTAACATTTTAATGACTGAGAACTGTCATAGTTAAAGAAAATAATAATGAATCAAAATCAATGTTGTTATGAAATATTGACCTATTCAAGGCTCCTTTTACTTTACATCAAATATTTGAGCATATTTTGTGTTTTTGCCTTTAAAAACAGGGTTTTCTTTGACAAAAAGGGCATAAAACATCTAAGAGTTTAAACCTTTTTGTCAACGGATATATCTAATATAGATATTTTAGCAATAAAAGTGAAAACGAAAATGATATATGACTTGTTTTTAACACTTAAATGACTGAGACCCTTTGGGGTCCCCGGGACCTTTAGTCTTATTGTCTTTTAACTGTCATAGTTAGAGAAAATAATAATGAATCAAAATCAACGTTGTTATGAAATATTGACCTATTATTCAAGGCTCCATTTACTTCACATCAAATATATATTTTTTAAATGTTGTGGGAAAATATTGCATATTTTGTGTTTTTGCCTTTAAAAACAGGATTTTCTTTAACAAAAAGGGCAAAAAATAAAATTAAAAAAACAACAACTTTATGGCAAATGATGGAGCTAAAGTCGATCTATAGATATTTAAGTGTAGAAAGTAAAACAAATTTTAATATATAACTTATTTTTAACACTTTAATGACTGAGACCCTTTGGGGTCCCCGGGACCTTTGGTCTTATTTTAACTGTCATAGTTAAAGAAAATAATATTGAATTAAAATCAACGTTGTTATGAAATATTTACCTATTCAAGGCTCCATTTACTTTACATCAGATATTTGACATTTTTTTGTTGGAAAATATTGCATATTTTGTGTGTTTTCCTTTAAAAACAGGATTTTCTTTTACAAAAAGGGCAAAAAATAAAATTAAAATAAAAAACTTTATGGCAAATGATGGAGCTAAAGTCGATCTACAGATATTTAAGTGTGGAAAGTAAAACACATTTTAATATATAACTTATTTTTAACACTTTAATGACTGAGACCCTTTTGGGTCCCCGGGACCTTTAGTCTTATTGTATTTTAACTGTCATAGGTAAAGAAAATAATAATGAATCAAAATCAACATTGTTATGAAATATTGACCTATTCAAGGTTCCTTTTACTTTACATCAAATATTTGAGCATTTTTGGGGGGGAAGATAGTGCATATTTTGTGTTTTTGCATTTAAAAACAGGGTTTTCTTTGACAAAAAGGGCATAAAACGTTTAAGAATTTAAACCTTTTTGTCAACGGATATATCTGATATAGATATTTTAGCAATAAAAGTGAAAACAAAAACTATAAATGACTTGTTGACTGAGACCCTTTTGGGGTCCCCGGGACCTATAACGTTCACCAAAATATAAAGGAGCCTTAATGCTTTTGAAAATGAATTTTTCAGTGTTGGACCCTCAGTGGAAAAAGTTAGGACACCCCTGGTCCATAGAATTCAAAAGATGTTTTGCTTAGTGAGCATCGTGTCTGAGAATACTTTTGCACAAACGCTTTGCTTAATAATATTATGCAATTGTTACCAAGTTGGCCGTTTATAATTATTATCATTGTTATATAATAGTGTATAAAAGAAATGACAATTGAAATAACTTGTTGCTGTTTAGTTTCTGCCTATTGTTGTCACACTTTGAATATTTACACTGAACTATTCGTCTTTGTTTCCATTTGTTTGTTGACTGTAAATTAAATTGACTTATTGGATTTGACGTGTGTCACGTGGTTCCTGTCAAAGGCATTCTTCAGCCTTCTAGATGTTATAAAGTTTTACATTTACAGGGTTTCCTCCAGCGGTGAGGGCGTGGCCTATGTGACGTCATCATATAATTTGCATAATCTGCAATGACACATATATTTGCTTTCAAAATAAATCTGTGTTGTTATTAATTAGCATAAACATATATATATTTTTTGGTATTATTATAGTTTTTCTCTATTGTTGCAATGAACTTTGTTGGGATTTTTTCCACATTTCTGGAGATTTCTCCAATCCTTTTAGTGTTTTTTTCTTCAGTAAAAACAACTAGCGACTAATCTATCATCTATTTTCTGGTGTTAGTACTCCTTATCTGACATGTTTTAAAGAAAAATGAAAATAAGCATGTACTGCTTTTCTAAAGAATCTTTTTTTTTTTTGCTGTTGTAATTTTTTGTATTTATTTATTGAACAATGTAACATATTCTCAATATACATCAAAACCAAGGCACTCTCAACATCCATCCATCCATTTTGGGGTGGCGGGGGGTGCTGGAGCCTATCTCAGCTGCATTTGGGCGGAAGGCGGGGTACACCCTGGACAAGTCGCCACCTCATCACAGGGCACTCTCAACAGATCTCAACAATTTCAAGTATTTTTATTTTATCCATCCATCCATCCATTTTCTACCGCTTATTCCCTTCGGGGTCGCGGGGGGCCCTGGAGCCTATCTCAGCTACAATCGGGCGGAAGGCAGGGTACACCCTGGACAAGTCGCCACCTCATCATCAAAATTGCGAAATAATAATCAAAATAAGTACAAAACAGTACAAAAGAGCGCAAGTAAACTCAATAAAGTAACTAAAATAGAATGCAATATATATATATATATATATATATATATATATATATACTTTATTTTATTTTATAAACCTTTATTTATAAATTGCAACATTTACAAACAATTGGGAAATAATAATCAAAATAAGTACAAAACAGTACAAAAACAGTACAAAACAGCGCCAGGGGGTTGTAAACTCAATAAAGTAACTAAAATAGAATGCTATATATATATTTTTATTTTTTATTTTTTTTAATAAACCTTTATTTATGAATTGCAACATTTACAAAAAATTGGAAAATAATAATCAAAATAAGTACAAAACCGTACAAAAACAGTACAAAACAGCGCCAGGGGGTTGTAAACTCAATAAAGTAACTAAAATAGAATGCAATATATATATATATATATATATATATATATATTTTTTTTTATTTTATTTTTTTTTTTATTATGTTTTATTTATTTTATTATTTTATTTTATTTTTTATAACCCTTTATTTATAAATTGCAACATTTACAAACAATTGGGAAATAATCAAAATAAGTACAAAACAGTACAAAAACAGCACAAAACAGCGCCAGGGGGTTGTAAACTCAATAAAGTAACTAAAATAGAATGTAATATATATATATATATATATATTTTTTTTATTATTTTTTTTTTATTTTTTTTTTTTATTAACCTTTATTTATAACTTGCAACATTTACAAACAATTGCGAAATAATAATCAAAATAAGTACAAAACAGCGCCAGAAAACTCAATAAAGTAACTAAAATAGAATGCAATATATATATATATATATATATATATATATATATATATATATATATATATATATATATATATATAAACTTTTTTTATTTTTTTATTTTTTTCTCTCCTTTTTTTCCTTTTTTGGGGGGAATTTTATAAACCTTTATCTATAAATTGCAACATTTACAAACAATTGTGAAATAATAATCAAAATAAGTACAAAACAGTACAAAACAGCACCAGGGGGTTGTAAACTCAATAAAGTTATATATATATATATATATATATATATATATATATATATATATATATATATATATATATATATATATATATACATAACAAAGTGCAAAGCCATAGGTTCACACAAGTTCAGTAAATCATTTAAATTTGGAACACAGCCAGGGCCGGCCTGTGGCATAGGCCGTATAGGCAAATGCTAAGGGCGCCGTCCATTAGGGGGCGCCACGCCAGTGCCACAAATGTTGGAGAAAAAATAAATAAAAATAAAAAAGTTGGTACTATTTCTAAATACAAAAAATAATCCCACGTTAATTAAAATGCAAAGTAAAGCCTATTTAATAGAAATATTATTTGTTACAACATTACGCCCCCCCCTCCTCCCCCTGCACGGTGCGCCCCCTCCCTTCCCGTATCATGACTCTTTTTGGACGTCACCACATCAAAAAATCAACACAAGATGTCAAAACGGCCAAAACTGTCAGGTGCCCAGGGAAGAAAAAAGAGAAAAGAAGAGGAGGAGAAACGAGAAAAATACAGAGGTAGCAGGTAGGTAACGTTAGCCTAAATGAAATTATTTGTCTGTTACAGAATGTGATAGTAACCTGGCTTTTTAGCATTAAGCTAATGCTACATGATTCGGCAATTGCTAATCAATAAATAGCTAGTTCTGTTTTAACGTCGGGTTAATATTGTGGAGGGGGCTAAATTGTTATGGAAAATAATAATGTAACGTTAGGTAATTACAGTACTCCCACCTTACATTCCTCAGGGACATTTGTATTAGATCTTTTAAGCAGGTGTTTTTTGTTTACATTGTTATTGCCTTCTGGTTAGCTCATGTTTGCCCTGCAGGTAATAGTCACTTTTCCACCCCTTTATATATTAGGTATAGTTGTAAGTAAAGTAAAAAAAAGGTCACAGACAAAGCTATTCGGGTTCTTGTGAGTATATACACTTCACTGCCGATGTGGGGGGGCGCCACCTAAAATCTTGCCTAGGGCGCCAGATTCAGCTTCATAGTTTTCACAGCTTGGTTGTTAGAGGTAGAGAGTGTTTTAACGCAGAGTTCTAATTCTTTTGTAAAGGCACAAAAAACAGGACGGGTATTGAGAAATGCTCTAAAGAAACTAACTCATAACTGCATGACTTGTAGACGCTGAAAAGGCAGATTTAATGACGATTACGGCTGCAGTTCCACTCCTATCCTGCAGGGAGGCAGTGTCACACCAACAGCGACGAGGCCGAATTAAAAAAACTGCACGACGAAGAAGTGGGAAGCGTCTCTACGCGTAGCCATTTCAACGACTGACCCTGTAATACTTAGTTATCCTTTTTTTTTATGCCCCAATAAACTACACCGAGACGAACAACTCGGCCAAAAGTTGCACCGATAAAGCCACCACCAAGCGGCGTCGACGATGTGTGCGGGGAGCGGGCGGAAGTGCATCGTAGCAATCACGGAGGCTAGGTTAAAACACTTCCATGTTGTGGTGCAGTTTGTTGACTAAGCTTTAAAAACACGAACGCTGTCATATTTATGGACTTTAATTTTAAAGCGAGTTGTTGCTTAGTACCGAACACAATGTTGGCTTACCTTCTGTTGTGGTTAGCTTAGCATTCTGTGCCAAGCGGGCACCCGTACATATGACGTCATCCTGGTCTGTTTAGCTAGCGTTAGGAAGCTAACGTGGCTAGCTCAATGAGAGACTTCGGTGATGCCTGCAGGTGAGTTAATTCTTTTTTTTTTTTTGCTCAAACATTCATTCATAATCCATGAAGTAGTCATTGGCATCTATTGGTATGTTGTCGTCATAGTTTATGTCAGTGCAGCACACTTAAAACCCCCAAAAGCAGTGAAGTTGTCACGTTGTGTAGATGGTAAATAAAAAGAGAATACAACAAATCCTTTTCAACTTATATTTAATTGAATAGACTGCAAAGACAAGATATTTAACGTTCAAACTTTATTTTTTTTTGCAAATATTAGCTCATTTAGAATTTGATGCCTGCAACATGTTTGAAAACAAGCTGGCACAAGTGGCAAAAAAGACCGAGAAAGTTGAGGAATGCTCATCAAACACTTATTTGGAACATCCCACAGGTGAACAGGCTAATTGGGAACAGGTGGGTGCCATGATTGGGTATAAAAGCAGCTTCCATGAAATGCTCAGTCATTCACAAACAAGGACGGGGCGAGGGTCACCACTTTGTCAACAAATGCCTGAGCAAATTGTTTAAGAACAACATTTCTCAAGCAGCTATTGCAAGGAATTTAGGGATTTCACCATCTACGCTCCGTAATATCATCAAAAGGTTCAGAGAATCTGGAGAAATCACTGCACGTACGCCATGATAATACGGACCCTCGATCCCTCAGGGGGTACCGCATCAAAAAGCGACATCAGTGTGTAAAGGATATCACCACGTGGGCTCAGGAACACTTCAGAAAACCACTGTCAGTAACGACAGTTGGTCGCTACATCTGTAAGTGTAACTTAAAGTCAAAGCCATTTATCAACAACACCCGGAAAACGCCGCCGTCTAAGATGGAAAACAAGGATGGGGCGAGGGTCACCACTTAGTGAACAAATACGTGAGCAAAATGTCCAACAGTTTAAGAACAACATTTCTCAACCAGCTATTGCAAGGAATTTATGGATTTCACCACGTGCCAACGTCACTGGTTTTGTACTATATTTTGTTTACACAGTGCACCAGGAAAGTATTCGCAGCACTTCAATTTTTCCACATTTTATGTGAAAATTAAATACAACATTTTTTGTCCTCAAAAAACTATACACAATACCTAGGGGTGTAACGGTACACAAAAATGTCGGTTCGGTACGTACCTCGGTTTAGAGGTAACGGTTCAGTTCATTTTCGGTACAGTAAGAAAACAACAAAATATAAATTTTTTGGTTATTTATTTACCAAATGTGTAAACAATGGCATAACATACATATACACACAGGTAGGGATGTCCCGATCCAGGTTTTTGCACTTCCGAGCCGATACCGATATTGTTTTTGCATTTCCGATCCGATACCGATACTGGCCTATCCGAGCATGTATTAAAGTTATTTAGCCTACTTAGTTGTCAGAATCATGTTGAAAAGGGTTTTAGTACTCTTGATAACAACTAGCCAGCTGAATTAGGGGAGTTTGAATAATACACAATGGTTGGTAACAAGAAACTGACCTGTTTATTCAAGGGTAAACACAAAATAGACAAAATTATACATGACAAACAGAAATGGCATCATTGAACTAGGGCTGGGCGATATGGCCTTTTTTTAATATTGCGATATTTTAAAGCCATATCGCGATACACGATATATATGTGGATATTTTGCCTTAGCCTTGAATGAACACTTGATGCATATAATCACAGCAGTATGATGATTCTATGTGTCTTGATTGATTGATTGAGACTTTTATTAGTAGGTTGCACAGTGAAGTACATATTCCGTACAATTGACCACTAAATGGTAACACCCCAATAAGTTTTTCAACTTGTTTAAGTCGGGGTCCACTTAAATTGATTCATGATACAGATATATACTATCAGATATATACTATCATCATAATACAGTCATCACACAAGATAATCACATTGAATTATTTACATTATTTATAATCCAGGGTGTGGAGGGGGGGCGCCGGATGTAAGTGTCAAAAAGACAGCCTAAAGAGTTTGATATGAGAATAAATCTAAAGTTAAAATATAGGGTAGAAATGCACCCATTTGCAGGAAATGTAGTCTTGATTTTCAACATTTTCTTTCAAGGCTTGCATTAAAACATTCTTCTTCATACTGCATTATTATACGCTACTTTTAAACTTTCATGCAGAGAAGGAAATCACAACTAAAAAAATCACAAATTTTTTCATACGGTGTTGATCTGGAAATTTTTGCCTCGGCATTTTGATGGTGTGGACGTGTGGCACCGAATGGAGATAAGCGTCTCGACGGACGTCACAATATTTGAACAATGATGACGAAAACTGTTTTCTCTGTCGTGTCCGTGTGTCGAAAATTGTTATGCGCTTATTTTTTTATTTGATTTTGTGCGTGGCATAGATTTGCTATGCGCAGAGGACGCTTAAACAGCGCGCAATTGCACAGGCGAGCACCTTAGAGGGAGCGTTGCTCGCATGGCTGCGCTAGCATCACAGCTAACGTTAGCCATGCTGCTACTTCTCTGCTCGGGGAGGACGTATACGTATGTGACGTATGACGTGACAGTATGTGACGTGTGTCGTGACAGTATGTGACGTGTGTAAGAAGGTGCACTTGCTGTCTGTGAGAGGGAGACACAGAAAAGAGTGAGAAGAGCCTGTCGTGTAATGCCAGCAGCTAAAAGCAACTGCGTGAGAATCCACAGACCTGTGGATGTGTTGAAGGTGTGCTGGAAAATGCGGAACGGAAATTACGGAGCAGCAGAAAAGTGGAATGTATTATTTAAATCGGTGCGTTGGAAAACACGGACCGGAGTTTTTTTTAAAACTGGATCTGGATCGGCATTTTCCCATGCCTTGCCGATGCGCAATTTTTGGCAAATATTGGCACCCGATCCGATCCAAATATCGGATCGGGACATCCCTACACACAGGGTCCATTGCCAGGGTTAATGTGGTCAACATATATCAAATAAAAACTAAATAAGATAAGGCTCAGAATGGTTTCTTAACAAAACTTTTCTACATATAAAGTGCTTTTTTTGACTGATTGATTGAGACTTTTATTAGTAGATTGCACAGTACAGTACATATTCCGTACAAGTGACCACTAAATGGTAACACCCCAATAAGTTTTTCAACTTGTTTAAGTCGGGGTCCACTTAAATTGATTCATGATACAGATATATACTATCAGATATATACTATCATCATAATACAGTCATCACACAAGATAATCACATTGAATTATTTACATTATTTATAATCCAGGGTGTGGAGGGGGGCGCCGGATGTAAGTGTCAAAAAGACATCCAAAAGAGTTTGATATGAGAATAAATCTAAAGTTAAAATATAGGGTAGAAATGCACCCATTTGCAGGAAATGTAGTCTTGATTTTCAACATTTTCTTTCAAGGCTTGCATTAAAACATTCTTCTTCATACTGCATTAATATACGCTACTTTTAAACTTTCATGCAGAGAAGGAAATCACAACTAAAAAAATCACAAATTTTTTCATACGGTGTTGATCTGGAAATTTTTGCCTCAGCATTTTGATGGTGTGGACGTGTGGCACCGAATGGAGATAAGCGTCTCGACAGACGTCACAATATTTGAACAATGATGACGAAAACTGTTGTCTCTGTCGTGTCCGTGTGTCGAAAATTGTTATGCGCTTATTTTTTTATTTGATTTTGTGCGTGGCATAGATTTGCTATGCGCAGAGGACGCTTAAACAGCGCGCAATTGCACAGGCGAGCACCTTAGAGGGAGCGTTGCTCGCACGGCTGCGCTAGCATCACAGCTAACGTTAGCCATGCTGCTACTTCTCTGCTCGGGGAGGACGTATACGTGTGTGACGTATGACGTGACAGTATGTGACGTATGACGTGACAGTATGTGACGTGTGTAAGAAGGTGCACTTGCTGTCTGTGAGAGGGAGACACAGAAAAGAGTGAGAAGAGCCTGTCGTGTAATGCCAGCAGCTAAAAGCAACTGCGTGAGAATCCACAGGCCTGTGGACGTGTTGAAGGTGTGCTGGAAAATGCGGAACGGAAATTACGGAGCAGCAGAAAAGTGGAATGTATTATTTAAATCGGTGCGTTGGAAAACACGGACCGGAGTTTTTTTTTAAACTGGATCTGGATCGGCATTTTCCCATGCCTTGCCGATGCGCAATTTTTGGCAAATATTGGCACCCGATCCGATCCAAATATCGGATCGGGACATCCCTACACACAGGGTCCATTGCCAGGGTTAATGTGGTCAACATATATCAAATAAAAACTAAATAAGATAAGGCTCAGAATGGTTTCTTAACAAAACTTTAGTTAAAAGTTAAAGTACCAATGATTGTCACACACACACACACACTAGGTGTGGCGAAATTATTATCTGCATTTAACCCAACACCCTTGATCACCCCCTGGGAGGTGAGGGGAGCAGTGGGCAGCAGCGGTGGCCGCGCCCGGCAATCATTTTTGGTGATTTAACCCCCAATTCCAACCCTTGATGCTGACTGCCAAGCAGGGAGGTAATGGCTCCTATTTTTATAGTCTTTGGTACGACTCGGCCGGTTGTCGTAGCATGCCGTGTGTTGTGCATTGTTTACACAACGTGCGGTACGCTACTTATGTCCGTCCGTGTCGAAACTCGTTCGGTACACCTCCGAACCGAACCGAAACCCCCGTACCGAAGCGGTTCAATACAAATACACGTACTGTTACGCCCCTAACAATACCCCATAATGACAATGTGGACTTTTATTTTATTCTTTTTGGAGATTTTTGCAAATGTATTAAAAATAAAGTAAGAAATAACATGTACAAAAGCCAAAAGCAGTGAAGTTGTCACGTTGTGTAAATGGTAAATAAAAACAGAATACAATGATTTGCAAATCATTTTCGAACAGTTTAAGAACAACGAGTTCATCATCGGCGGTCACTCGAACGAGTATGACGATCCTCCTGGTAGGGGTGTATCCCTTTATGGAGGATGCCTGTGCGTGACTTAGCTTAACGTGGGGAGACTGATGCACAGACAGTCACCACACGATCCTTGACAGAATCCGGGTCAGGGTCCAGTGGCATGGAGTCCAAGACGACTGGGGACCCTTTTCTGCTGCAGCCTTCTTCCGCCATCGCAGCCGTTGTGGCAGTTCTTAAATCTACCGTCTTCCGCCTGCTCCGCCGTTAAGGTCTTCACCGTATCCCTGGCTAGGGGGCAGTAGTAAAGGGGTTAACCTCTTAGTGCCCCAAGACCCCATAGAGGAGCCTCCACTGCCGGATGCACTTTAACGTCATGCCCATCACTCTACTTCAGTATGGTGTGGACTACCAGCGCTACGCCAAGTCACCTTCGATCCAATGAATATCATCCGCTTCTTGTCAGCACTGTCCTCCAACCCCAGTCAGGTTATTGCAAGGAATTTGGGGATTTCACCACGTGCCAACTTCACTGGTTTTGGGTTTTGTACTATATTTTGTATACACGGGTGGTATTCGCAGCACTTAACTTTTTCCACATTTTGCTATGTAAAAATGAAATAAATTACTTTTTGTCCTCAAAAATCTATACACAATACCCCATAATGACAGTGAAGAATGAAAAAAAAAGATTTTTGCAAATGTATTCAAATAAAGTAAGACATAACATGTACATAAGTATTAGAGATGCGCGGATAGGCAATTATTTCATCCGCAACCGCGTCAGAAAGTCGTCAACCATCCGCCATCCACCCGATGTAACGTTTGATCAGAACTGCATCCGCCCACCATCCGCCCGTTGTTATATATCTAATATTAATAAAAAAATTAAAAAAAAGGGTGAAAACTACGCGAATTGCACCTTGTGCAGACAAGATTTTTCGATCGGACACGGAGGAATTAGCCATGTAAAAGACCACGTTGGGACAAAAAAACACAGGTCTAATGCCGTTGCTAGCGATACAAGTGGAAAACTTTCAACGTTTTTCGTCGCCCAAACAGATTCTTTGGATGTGATAAATGCCGAAGTTTTATTTACGGAGGCAATAATTGAGCATGGACTTCCAATCGCACTGGCTGATCACATGGGACAGTTAAATGTTTGTAATGCAACCTTTAAAAATCATTACGCGGTGATCGCGATCCCAAAAATAAACTTTTCTTGCATGATAATGTCCAGAAAAATTCGCTTTATATTACTATAGAGTCCTTTTAACGAATGAGTTTGATGGTTTATCACAAACCTTAAATGAAAGAAGTCCTTTGTTCTCCTGCACCATGCATGCGCAATCCTGTCGGCTGTATTTCACAGCACGACATACTGTAAAAAGTGTTTATACTATTTATACTTTCAATTAACAAATTGAAGTCTTGTGAAAGGTTGACAGGATAACTGGCATTAACTGTCAAAATAATTTCAAACTATTGAAGTTAGCTTACAGAATAAACATGTCAATCAACCCATATGATTTTTGCTGTAATATTTTTGTTTTGAAAAGTCACTGTGACTGATAGAAAAGTGATGGTTTTAGCAACATTTTAACCTGTCTGAATGCTAATAGTCATTTTGCGTCGGGGGGCGAAGCCCTGAACCCTCCACCAGGACTTTGTCCTGGACCTACCGGGGCCTGCGGCCCTTGGACCCTGGCTACTAGGTTTTTCTGATTTAAAAGTTGGCAGGTATGGTGAGGTTATAAAGCTTTTGCCTGTTAAAGAAAGGAGACTGATCCAATGCACAGACATTCGCGTGCCACGCTGTCACGACCCAGACGCACACCAGTGCGCAATCATATGGGAGCCGCGCTGAGCGCACCTCCAAGCGCGTCTCGCTGCCGGCGACGGCCGGGTATATGGGCCCACGCTCCAGCGCCATCCATTTTCAGGGCTAGTTCATTCGGCAGGTGGGTTGTTACACACTCCTTAGCGGGTTCCAACTTCCATGGCCACCGTCCTGCTCTCTATATCAACCAGGGTGAGCCCCACCCCTTTCATGAGCGCACTACGCGCGGAGTGACCCCTGTTACGCGCCCCCGGCAACAGGGGTGGCAAGCAGGTAAGCTGCGCGGGCGGAGCGCGCGGAGTGACCCATGTTACGAGCCCCCGGCCACGGGGGTGGCGGGCAGGTAAGCTGCTTACCTGCTGCGCGTGACGCCGGCCGCGGCGAAAGCGGACGAGGCGGGGTGTCGGTGCGGTGGGCGCGGTAGTGACCCTGGACGTGCGTCGGGCCCTTCTCGCGGATCGCCTCAGCTACGGCTCCCGGTGGGGCCCTCTCGGGGGAAGGGGCCTCGGTCCCGGACCCCGGCGAGGCGTCCCTTCTCCGCTCCGTAAAAGTGTCCATCTCTTCTTTTTTTTTCTTCTGTTGTGGCATATGCTGCAGGTGCCTGCTCGTTTTTCGTATGTGGGTAACAACATTTAACTATGTATATATATTTCCCAATTGGTTTAACTGCCACCCGCAAAAAAAAAAAAAAAAAAAAAAAAATTGATCCGCCCGACCCGACCCGCGAGCGGATAAAATCTTAGTTTTTTTAATTTCATCCGCCCGATCCGCGGACTCCGCGGTTGTGTCCGCAAACCGCGCATCTCTAATAAGTATACACAGCCTTTGCTGAATACTTTGTTGATGCACCTTTGTCAGCAATTAAGTCTTTTTCAATACGATCAATCATCAATCAATCTTTATTTATATAGCCCTAAATCACAAGTGTCTCAAAGGGCTGCACAAGCCACAACGACATCCTCGGTACAAAGCCCACATACGGGCAAGGAAAAACTCACCCCAGTGGGACGTCGATGTGAATGACTATGAGAAACCTTGGAGAGGACCGCATATGTGGGTAACCCCCCCCCTCTAGGGGAGACCGAAAGCAATGGATGTCGAGTGGGTCTGACATAATATTGTGAGAGTCCAGTCCATAGTGGATCCAACATAATAGTAAGAGTCCAGTCCATAGTGGGGCCAGCAGGACACCATCCCGAGCGGAGACGGGTCAGCAGCGTAGAGATGTTCCCAGCCGATGCACAGGCGAGCGGTCCACCCCGGGTCCCGACTCTGGACAGCCAGCACTTCATCCATGGCCACCGGACCTGTGCCCCCCCCCCCCTCAAGGAAAAGGGGAGCAGAGGAGAAAAGAAAAGAAACGGCAGATCAACTGGTCCAACAGGGGGGCTATTTAAAGGCTAGAGTATACAAATGAGTTTTAAGATGATGCCACTAACTTGGGAAGTTTCGCCCATTCCCCTTTGCAGCACGTCTCAAGCTCCATCAGGTTGGATGGGAAGCGTCAACATTTTCAGATCTCTCCAGGGATGTTCGGTGTGATTTAAGTCTGGGGCTCTAGCTGGGCCACTCAAGTAAATTCCTTTGACATAATGGCTGTGTGTTTAGAGTTGTTGTACTGCTGAAAGATAAATTGTCACCCCAGTGTGATTACAAGAGCGCTCTGGAGCAGGTTTTTATCCACCCGCCATGATATCACCCTCTATCCTGACTAGTCTCCAAGATCCTGTTGCTGAAAAACAACCCCACAGCATGATGCTGCCACCACCATGATTCACTGTAGGGATGGTACTGGCCTAGTTTCCTCCAAACATGACACCTGGAATTCACGCTAGAGTTCATTTTTTATGTCATCAGACCAGATGATTTTGTTTCTCATGGTCTGAGAGTCTTTCTAGTGCATTTTAGCAAACTTTTTACTAAAAATGCCTTCTGCCTAGGGCTGTGCGATATGGCCTTTTTTTTAAATATCTCGATATTTTTAAGCCATGTCACGATACACCATATA
The DNA here is from genome assembly GCF_033978685.3 of Nerophis lumbriciformis. Classification (NCBI taxonomy): domain Eukaryota; kingdom Metazoa; phylum Chordata; class Actinopteri; order Syngnathiformes; family Syngnathidae; genus Nerophis; species Nerophis lumbriciformis. The sequence goes on from NC_084576.2 coordinate 30,640,147, forward strand.
CCGTATTTTCCGCACTATAAGGCGCACCGGATTATTAGCCGCACCTTCAATGAATTACATATTTCATAACTTTGTCCACCAATAAGCCGCCCCGGATTATAAGCCGCGCCTACGCTGCGCTAAAGGGAATGTCAAAAAAACAGTCAGATAGTTCAGTCAAACTTTAATAATATATTGAAAACCAGCGTTCTAACAACTCTGTCCCAAAATGTACGCAAATGTGCAATCACAAACATAGTAAAATTCAAAATAGTGTAGAGCAATAGCAACATAATGTTGCTCGAACGTTAATGTCACAACACACAAAATAAACATAGCGCTCACCTTCTGAAGTTATTCTTCATTCGTAAATCCTTCGAATTCTTCGTCTTCGGTGTCCGAATTGAAAAGTTGCGCAAGCGTGGTATCCAAAATGGCCGGTTCCGTCTCGTCGAAGTCATCGGAGTCAGTGTCGCTGTTGTTCTGTGAATCCTGCCTTCCGGAAAGCTCGGACCACAGTTGTGACCGAAATATCTGCCCAGGCATTTACGATCCACTGGCAAATGTTGGCGTATGTCGTCCGGCGCTGTCTGCCCGTCTTAGTGAAGGTGTGTTCGCCTTCGGAGCTGTGTGAAAAAAGCCACCCGGCCTCTTCGCGTAAACTTCCCTTAACCACTCGCTCATCTTTTCTTCATCCATCCATCCCTTCGAGTTAGCTTTTATGATGACGCCGGCTGGAAAGGTCTCTTTTGGCAAGGTCTTCCTTTTGAATATCACCATGGGTGGAAGTTAGCATGGCAAGCTAGAACCGCAGTGAAGGATGACTTCTCATTCCCTGTGGTGCGAATATTCACCGTACGTGCTCCCGTTCCACAGTGCGGTTCACAGGAATATCAGTTGCTGTGAAATACGGTAGTAATCCGTGTGCGGATGGAGAGATTGCGTCTTTTTATGAACCGGATCCTTGTCGCTTAGTAGGAGCCATTTTGTGGTCTTTACAGATGTAAACAGGAAATGAAACGTACGGTGATATCCGCGCGTTTTTTCTTCTTCTTCCGGGGGCGGGTGGTTGCTTACAGTAGAAGAAGAAGCGCTTCCTGTTCTATGGGGGCGGGTGCTTTCCTTGGCGGTTGCTTGCGTAGAAGAAGAAGCGCTTCCTGTTCTACCGGGAAAAAAGATGGCGGCTGTTTACCGAAGTTGCGAGATCGAAACTTTATGAAAATGAATCGTAATAAAGCGCACCGGGTTATAAGGCGCACTGTCAGCTTTTGAGAAAAATTGTGGTTTTTAGGTGCGCCTTATAGTGCGGAAAATACGGTAAGTCTTTTTCAATACGATGCCACTAACTTGGGAAGTTTCGCCCTTTCCCCTTTGCAGCACGTCTCAAGCTCCATCAGGTTGGATGGGAAGCGTCAACATTTTCAGATCTCTCCAGGGATGTTCGGTGTGATTTAAGTCTGGGGCTCTAGCTGGGCCACTCAAGTAAATTCCTTTGACATAATGGCTGTGTGTTTGGAGTTGTTGTACTGCTGAAAGATAAATTGTCACCCCAGTGTGATTACAAGAGCGCTCTGGAGCAGGTTTTTATCCACCCGCCATGATATCACCCTCTATCCTGACTAGTCTCCCAGATCCTGTTGCTGAAAAACAACCCCACAGCATGATGATGCCACCACCATGATTCACTGTAGGGATGGTACTGGCCTAGTTTCCTCCAAACATGACACCTGGAATTCACGCTAAAGAGTTCATTTTTTATGTCATCAGACCAGATGATTTTGTTTCTCATGGTCTGAGAGTCTTTCTAGTGCATTTTAGCAAACTTTTTACTAAAAATGCCTTCTGCCTAGGGCTGTGCGATATGGCCTTTTTTTTAAATATCTCGATATTTTTAAGCCATGTCACGATACACCATATATATGTGGATATTTGGCCTTGGCCTTGAATGAACACTTGATGCATATAATCACAGCAGTATGATGATTCTATGTGTTGTTGCGTTTTGGACCAGTTGTTCCTCCCAGGGAATTCAAGTCACAAGTCGCTCCCAAGCTCTTTACGACACTTAAAGCTGAGTAGAAAAACCACCAGAGACAGAATAGGTATTTTGTAATATATTTGCAAAGCTTTGCATATATACATTGAGACCAGTCCAGCCTAGAACATTCAATCGCACCGCTAAGATGGTCTGCCCCCCCTTGACCAAAACCCCTCTCCTCTTAAGTCTCTCTTCCTCCCCCCCTGGCAGTCATGTCTCTATAGCCAAAACACATGCTTATTATCTCTCTCTCTAACATTCCTCACTTCAAGGTTAAGCACACAGTTTTGCAGACAACCAAAAGACCACATTTGGAAGAAAAACACTAGCTGTTTTGTAATATGATTATGAAATTAAAAGAAGTAACACTTAAATTCGGATATATGTAAATATCTGCCTCCGACAGTGTCTACATTAAAACATTCTTCTTCATTAATATATGCTACTTTTAAACTTTCATGCAGAGAGGGAAATCACAACTAAAAGTGTATTTATTAAACAGTTATTAAGCAGTGGCACAAACATTCATGTCATTTCTAAAACAGAAAGTGCAAGATTGTCAGAGACATTTTAAAACAAGCTATTAGTGCACTTTTGTGCATGATGTCACTAAGATGACATATCAAAACAACACTAAATTAAAGTGCACTTTTTGTACAGAACGCCACTACAATAGTTTAAAACAAATAAAGTGCACTTTTGTGCATGATGTCACACAAGATATTTCAATAAGTGTCAAATAAAAATGAGCGGCATAATAGGAAATCAAATAGTGTATGTCCTTCGCTATGTGGTAGCTTCCTGCGGACGTTCTCTCCTTCTGTTGTTGACTATTGTTGATGTGGAAATGGTTGCCTCGGCATTTTGTTGGCGTGGCACCGGCCGGAGATGTTGACATGCGGAGTTTCAAGCACTCTTCATTCTCTAGCAGGTGACTTTTCAAATGATGCTACATATTAGCAGTGCAGCTACTTTTTGTAGCAACGCTTTTGCCGCATACTTGACAAATTACGGTTGTCTGTTCAACATCTTCCCGCTTGAAGCCAAACTACCGCCAGACGATGGACCCCCTGCTGTTTTTCTTGGGAATTAATTCTTCCTTCATTTGTTACCAGATTCGCACCTTCTTTCTCTCGTATTACCACTCGCACCACAGCTTACGTTACCCATGCAATGGGTAACGTCACCCATGTCTCTGCTCCGCGATGGCGTATACGTATGTAAGAATGTGCGCTTGTTTTATGTCTCTGTGAGAAGGAGAGACAAGAAAGAGTGAGGAAAGCAACTGCGTGAGAACGTATACTCGAATATCACCATGTAGTCATTTTCTATATCGCACAGAGACAAACCCGCGATATATCGAGTATATCGATATATCGCCCAGCCCTACTTCTGCCTGGCCACTATACCGTACAGGCTTTATTTCTGGATTGCTGCAGAGATGGTTGTCCTTCTTGAAGGTTGTTCTCTCTCCACAAAGGAAAGCTGTAGCTCTGACAAAGTGACCATCGGGTTCTTGGTAACCTTCCTGACTAGGGCCCTTCTCCCCCAATTGATCAGTTTGGACGGCCGGTCAGCTCTGAAGAGTCCTGGTGGTTCCAAACTTCTTCCATGTACGGATGACTGTGGTCATTGGTACGTTCTAGGCAGCAGATATATTTCCCCAGATTTGTCCCTTCGAGACAAGTCCTTTGACTTCATTCTTGGTTTGTGCTCTGCCATGCGTTGTCAAATGTGGAACCTTATATCTAGATATCAACTATGGAGTCCAATTAAGCTGTAGGAACATCACAAGGATGATCAGTTGAAACAGGATGCCCCTTGGTTTTACTTTTGAGCTGAATGGCAAAGGCTGTAAATGCTTATGTGGTTTCTTATGTTTAAAATTGTTAATACATTTGCAAACATCTCGAAAACATTTTCACATTGTGGCTATGGGGTATTGTGTATATACTTTCTGAAAGTACATGTATTATTTGGTGGAATAGATTCAACAAGTTGTTGGTTCATATTGTCATGCCGACAACACTCTGTTGCCATGTAACCCAATAAAGTGGCAGGTTTGTGTTGGGATGATGACTTCATTGATAGATAAGTCATTAGTGCCGTTAGAATACCTTCTACACTTGTCTTTTACAGGCGAGAGTAACTGGACAAAGACCCAGGAAGGATGTGACGAGACGCCGGAGAATCCTTCGAGTAGGAAAAAGTCAAAAAAGAAAAACGGTGAAAGCATAGTGGTAGGTTTTCTTTGATCCATGACCGAGTTAATAGAGGGCTTACACTGGTCATTAAACACATTGAATTGATTTTGTGAGAGTTAAGGCCCTGAATGGCATTAAAAAGCATTAAAGGAGCCATATGTAAGAATCTGGCCAGAAATGGTACTGTGATCACGGTCAAAATTGTCAGATGGCAGTCACACATAAGAGATAACGTGTAGACTGCAATATGACTCAAGTAAACAACACCAAAATTCTATATGTTCCATTGAAAATATAGAACATTACACACGGCGCTCAAAAATCCATCAAAATGTTTTAGTAGGTCTTCGGTAAGCTATGAAGCCACACCGCTCGATGGATTGTACTGTGCTTCAACATAGGAGTATTATTATGGTCGAGTCATACCAAAGACTATAAAAATGGTACCCATTAACTCCCTGCTTGGCACTCAGCATCAAGGGTTGGAATTGGGGGTTAAATCACCAAAAATGATTCCCGGGCGCGGCCACCGCTGCTGCTCACTGCTCCCCTCACCTCCCAGGGGGTGATCAAGGGTGATGGGTCAAATGCAGAGAATAATTTTTGCCACACCTAGTGTGTGTGTGACAATCACTGGTACTTTAACTTTAACTTTAAAAGCAACATTTCTTACCTTCTGGTACCCGCTGATCTGTATTTGGGATCTGCATAAATCATGAAAATTTGCGTAGTCGATAAGCTTCTTTTTTTCTATCTTCTTGTTATGGGACATTCATCCTCCGCTGTTGCCATTTCTAATATGAAGTAGTGTAAAGTTCTTACTTATATCTGTCAGTGAACTCGCCATGAAAGCGCTAAAACATACCGGTGTAGTGACTTTACATTATTCACCCAAAAAACTTTAGTAATTAAAGAGTTTTTCACGGGACACAATAACGCTGCTCAGTTATCGATTGAAGTAAAGTCTGAATGTCATTAAAACACTTAGCTCCATCTTTTGAAAACTTTTTCCACTCCCGTCCTTGCACGCTACAACAAAGATGACGGGGAGAAGACGCTGTCGAAGGTGAGCCACGTGAATAAGACCCGCCCACAAAACGGCGCATCCTGAAGCGACTGTCAGAAAGCGACTTGAAGATGATGTGTAAAACATCATCTATGTAACATTTTGACCAAAGAACCACCATTACATGTTATGTAGACCACAAGGAAGTTTTTTACATTTAGAAAAAAATAATAATTAAAGCTGCAAGCAGCATTGGTCGGGCCCGCATTTTTGGCAGGTGCTAGTCCTAAGTGTCCCAATACTTTTGTTCAGTTTTCGTCATAAGTGTCCCAATACTTTTGTCTACTTTTAGTCCGAATTGTCCCAATACTTTTGTGTAGTGTACCTACCTTGTCTGCATTGTGTGGGCACGCTGGTGCTTCCTGCTTTTAAGCAGCCTTCTTGAAAAAACAGCAGCATCAGCGCAGCGGCTCTTTGAAGGGTCATAAAATCAAAACCGGAGCCGGTATTAAAACTCTTTCGATAGCTTTTAATCAAAAGGGTTCAATCTCTCTCCTGTGTTAGTTTGAAGCCGAAACAACAAACACGCTCAGAGGAGATAATGTTTGAAGAAAGGTGACCGGTTTTTACAAAAATGTTGTGTTGAAGGGGGAATAGCAAGCTTCTTGTAGATTTTTGCTGGGGGTTGTCAATTTATGAAATGTAGGTCTAAGTGAGACCTACGGAGAGGATTTTGTTTCATGTCTCTCCGACCTTCCCAGTGGGAGTTACAGGCAGTTTTGTCATTTTTTTTCTTCTGAGGAGCAGTTTTTTCTCCGTTTTATTCAAAAATTGCTCTAGAGCGCAATTTTTAAATTTGGGGTTAGGTTTTTTTATTAGATCGCAATTTTTGCCAGTCCTGATGTGTGCGTTCAGTTTGGTGAGTTTTGAAGCGTGTTAAGGGGGTCAAATTACAGCTCAAAAAGGCAAAAGTGACTGTTTTTAGTACTTTTTTGTCTTGAAGGGGGAATTGCCAACTTCCTGTTGATTTTTGCCCGAGGATATACAATTATGAAAACTAGGTCTAAGTCTGACCTACATAGAGGTTTTTGTTTCATGTCTCTCCGACCTTCCTAGTGGGAGTTACAGGCAGTCTAGTTTTTTTTGTTTCCTAGGGGGTGCTAGAGCGCAATTTTGAGTTTTGGGGTTCGTTTTTTTTTATTAAAAGACAATTTTCGCAGGTCCTGACGTGTGGGTCAAATATGGTGAGTTTTGAAGCATGTTAAGTGGGTCAAATTAGTGCTCAAAGAGGCGGCGGAAGAATAATAATAAAGAAAGAATAAAACCTTACAAATTCAATAGGTCCTTATGTCCCATTGCATAAGGACTCCCTGTGGGAGTCCTTATGCAATGGGCCATGCGGGCCCTAATAATGTGACCCCTTTAATGCGCCTTATAATCCAGTGCACCTTTTGTATGAAAATAGACCTGATTAGACCCGCTTATCGGCAGTGTGCCTTATAATAGCTGCGAACAATGGGAGACCGGGCTTTCTGCTCCGCCGCTCCCAGTCTGTGGAACGCTCTCCCTGACCACCTGAGGGCACCACAGACTGTGGATGTTTTTAAAAAAGGCTTAAAAACCCTACTTTTTAAAAAAGCATTTTTTTAGATATACCGTATTTTCCGCACTATAAGGCGCACCTAAAAACCACACATTTTCTCAAAAGCTGACAGTGCGCCTTATAACCCGGTGCGCTTTATATATGGATTAATATTAAGATTCATTTTCATAAAGTTTCGGTCTCGCAACTACGGTAAACAGCCGCCATCTTTTTTCCCCGTAGAAGAGGAAGTGCTTCTTCTTCTACGCAAGCAACCGCCAAGGTAAGCACCCGTCCCCATAGAACAGGAAGCGCTGCTTCTTCTACTGTAAGCAACCACCCGCCCGCGTAGAAGAAGAAGAAGAAGAAGCGCGCGGATATCACCGTACGTTTCATTTCCTTTGTGTGTTTACATCTGTAAAGACCACAAAATGGCTCCTACTAAGCGACAGGTTTCCGGTTCATGAAAAGACGCAATCTCTCCATCCGCACACGGACTACTATTTCACAGCAACTGCCTAAAGACTTTCAAGAAAAGCTGGCTA
>NC_084576.2:30652500-30727500 GCF_033978685.3 Nerophis lumbriciformis
TGCAGTCTACATGTATCTCTTATGTGTGACTGCCATCATATTGCAGTCTACACATATCTCTTATGTGTGACTGCCATCATATTGCAGTCTACATGTATCTCTTATGTGTGACTGACATCATATTGCAGTCTACACGTATCTCTTATGTGTGACTGCCATCTCATTGCAGTCTACACGTGTATCTCTTATGTGTGACTGCCATCATATTGCAGTCTACACGTGTATCTCTTATGTGTGACTGCCATCATATTGCAGTCTACACGTATCTCTTATGTGTGACTGACATCATATTGCAGTCTACACGTATCTCTTATGTGTGACTGACATCTTATTGCAGTCTACACGTATCTCTTATGTGTGACTGCCATCTTATTGCAGTCTACACGTATCTCTTATGTGTGACTGCCATCATATTGCCGTCTACACGTATCTCTTGTGTGACTGCCATCTTATTGCAGTCTACACGTATCTCTTATGTGTGACTGCCATCATATTGCAGTCCACACGTATCTCTTATGTGTCACTGCCATCATATTGCAGTCTACACGTATCTCTTATGTGTCACTGCCATCATATTGCAGTCTACACGTATCTCTTATGTGTGACTGCCATCATATTGCAGTCTACATGTATCTCTTGTGTGTGACTGCCATTTTATTGCAGTCTACACATATCTCTTATGTGTGACTGCCATCATATTGCAGTCTACAGGTATCTCTAATGTGTGACTGCCATCTTATTGCAGTCTACATGTATCTCTTATGTGTGACTGCCATCTTATTGCAGTCTACACGTATCTCTTATGTGTGACTGACTGCCATCATATTGCAGTCTATACGTATCTCTTATGTGTGACTGCCATCTTATTGCAGTCTACACGTATCTCTTATGTGTGACTGCCATCTTATCGCAGTCTACACGTATCTCTTATGTGTGACTGCCATCTTATTGCAGTCTACACGTATCTCTTATGTGTGACTGCCATCTTATTGCAGTCTACACGTATCTCTTATGTGTGACTGCCATCTTATTGCAGTCCACATGTATCTCTTATGTGTGACTGCCATCTTATTGCAGTCTACACGTATCTCTGGACCCGACTTAAACAAGTTGAAAAACTTTTTCGGGTGTTACCATTTAGTGGTCAAAAGTACGGAATATTTACTGTACTGTGCAATCTACTAATAAAAGTGTCAATCAATCAAAAAAACAAAACTCTAATGTGTGACTGCCATCATATTGCAGTCTACACGTGTATCTCTTATGTGTGACTGCCATCATATTGCAGTCTACACGTATCTCTTATGTGTGACTGCCATTTTATTACAGTCTACACGTGTATTTCTTATGTGTGACTGCCATCATATTGCAGTCTACACGTATATCTTATGTGTGACTGCCATCTTCTGGTCACACTTATCATTTCACTATGTACCAAACAAAATAGCTTTCAGGTCGGTAAGCACAACCAAAATTGTTCCGTACATTAGGCGCACTGTCGAGTTTTGAGAAAATGAAAGGATTTTAAGTGCGCCATACAGTCTAAAAAATATGGTAGCTTAGTTACCGTAAGTTTTTGTTTGCTCCACAGCCACCGCCCCGTGTCCTCGTTTTACGAACAAGACCGCGTGGACCACATCCTGCCTATCATGACGCAGCCTTTCGACTTCAAGAAGAACAAGTCGGTCGTTCCCGAGTGGCAGGAGCAGATCATCTTCAACGAGCCCTTTAGGCACTTTGTCCAGAAGGACCCCAAGGGCCCCAAAGTGGTCCTCTTCTTTGAGGTGACAGACGCCGCTTCACCTGTGAAAGGTCCCCAGGTTTTTATTGAACAATTGTTTGCCTTTCCTTCAAGATCCTGGAGTTTCTAAGCATGGAGGAGGCCAAAGCCAACGTGGATGTCGACGTGAACGAGAGGGGGTTCAGAAAGATTACGTGGGCGTTCCTCAAGGTGCCTGCCAAGGTCCACTAAAATACCGAACCCTTTCAAATGCTTCACTGTGTTAACCGCTTATTTCCTTTTTTATGAACTTCCAGCTAGTGGGAGCCAATGGCGTGCTGAATACCGGCAGCAAACTTCGCCTCCAACTCTACTGCCCGCCCACGTGGGCTCGGAGGCAGCCCGGCACGATTGAGGTGGTCGAGTGGTGGCGACATTACCCCCGAGTCAAATACGCGTCCACTCTTTACGTCACGGTGAAAGGCATCAAAGTACCTCAGCACGTGAGTACTGACAGTTACAAATCTGTTGGGACATTTTCTCATACAATCATTTGTCTGCAAGTACAAAAGCCAAAAGCAGTGAAGTTGTCACGTTGTGTAAATGGTCAATAAAAAGAAAATACAACAAATCCTTTTCAACTTACCGTATTTTCCGCACCATTAGCCGCACCTAAAAACCACAAATTTACTCAAAAGCTGACAGTGCGGCTTTTAACCCGGTGCGCTTTATATATGGATAAATATTAAGATTCATTTTCATAAAGTTTCGATCTCGCAACTTAGGTAAACAGCCGCCATCTTTTTTCCCGGTAGAACAGGAAGCGCTTCTTCTTCTACGCAAGCAACCGCCAAGGTAAGCACCCGCCCCCATAGAACAGGAAGCGCTTCTTCTTCTACTGTAAGCAACCACCCGCCCCCGGAAGAAGAAGAAGCGCGCGGATTTTCGTTTCATTTCCTTTGTGTGTTTACATCTGTAAAGACCAGACTACAAAATGGCTCCTACTAAGCGACACGCGTATAACGCAGAATTTAAACTTAAGGCAATAAGTCATGCCGAAGAACACGGAAATATATAATATAACATAAATGAATCAATGGTGCGTAGGTGGAGGAAGCAAGAAGATGACCTGCGCCAGGTAAAGAAGACAAAACAGAGTTTCCGAGGGAACAAAGCAAGATGGCAACTGTTGGAGGACAAACTCGAACAGTGGGTTGTTGAGCAGAGAGCAGCAAGCAGAAGTGTCAGCACCATCACTATTCGAATGAAGGCAACAACGCTAGCAAGCGAACTTCACCTGGATGATTTTAAAGGTGGTGCTTCTTGGTGTTTCCGGTTCATGAAAAGACGCAATCTCTCCATCCGCACACGGACCACTATTTCACAGCAACTGCCTAACGACTTTAAAGAAAAGCTGGCTACTTTCCGTGCATATTGTAAAAACAAGATAGCTGAAAAAAAGATCCGGCCAGAGCACATTATCAACATGGACGAGGTTCCACTGACTTTTGATATTCCTGTGAACCGCACTGTGGATACAACGGGAGCACGTACGGTGAATATTCGCACCACAGGGAATGAGAAGTCGTCCTTCACTGTGGTTCTAGCTTGCCATGCTAATGGCCAGAAACTTCCACCCATGGTGATATTCAAAAGGAAGACCTTGCCAAAAGAGACCTTTCCAGCCGGCGTCATCATAAAAGCTAACTCGAAGGGATGGATGGATGAAGAAAAGATGAGCGAGTGGTTAAGGGAAGTTTACGCGAAGAGGCCGGGTGGCTTTTTTCACACAGCTCCGTCCATGTTGATATACGACTCTATGCGCGCCCACATCACAGATGGTGTCAAAAAACAAGTGAAGCACACAAATACAACACTCGCCGTCATTCCGGGTGAATTAACCAAAGAACTCCAACCGCTGGATATTGGTGTCAACAGGGCATTCAAATCACGACTGCGAACGGCGTGGGAACAATGGATGACCGAAGGCGAACACACCTTCACTAAGACAGGCAGACAGCGCCGGACGACATACGCCAACATTTGCCAGTGGATCGTAAATGCCTGGGCAGATATTTCGGTCACAACTGTGGTCCGAGCTTTCCGGAAGGCAGGATTCACAGAACTACTGGACAACAACAGCGACACTGACTCCGATGACTTCGACGAGACGGAACCGGCCATTTTGGATCCCACATTTGCCCAACTTTTCAATTCGGACACCGAAGACGAAGAATTCGAAGGATTTACGAATGAAGAATAACTTCAGAAAGTGAGCGCTATGTTTATTTTGTGTGTTGTGACATTAACGTTCGAGCAACATTATGTTGCTATTGCTCTACACTATTTTGAATTTTACTATGTTTGTGATTGCACATTTGCGTACATTTTGGGACAGAGTTGTTAGAACGCTGGTTTTCAATATATTATTAAAGTTTGACTGACCTATCTGACTGTTTTTTTGACATTCCCTTTAGCGCAGCGTAGGCGCGGCTTATAGTCCGGGGCGGCTTATAGGTGGACAAAGTTTTGAAATATGCCATTCATTGAAGGTGCGGCTAATAATCCGGTGCGCCTTATAGTGCGGAAAATACGGTATATTCAATTGAATAGACTGCAAAGACAATATATTTCATGTTCACACTGAGAAACTTTGTTAGTTTTTGCAAATAATCATGAACTTAGAATTTAATGGCAGCAACACATTGCAAAAAAAGGCATTTTTACCACTGTGTTACATGGCCTTTCCTTTTAACAACACTCAGTAAAGGTTTAGGAACTGAGGAGACACATTTTTGAAGTGGAATTCTTTCCCATTCTTGCTTGATGTACCGTATTTTCCGCACCATAAGCCGCCCTGGGTTATAAGCCGCGCCTTCAATGAACGGCATATTTCAAAACTTTGTCCACCTATAAGCCGCCCCGTGTTATAAGCCGCATCTAACTGCGCTAAAGGGAATGTCAAAAAAACAGTCAGATAGGTCAGTCAAACTTTAATAATATATTAAAAACCAGCGTGATGTGGGCGCGCATGGAGTCGTATATCAACATGGACGGAGCTGCGTGAAAAAAGCCACCCGGCCTCTTCGCGTAAACTTACCTTAACCACTCGCTCATCTTTTCTTCATCCATCCATCCCTTCGAGTTAGCTTTTATGATGACGCCGGCTGGAAAGGTCTCTTTTGGCAAGGTCTTCCTTTTGAATATCACCATGGGTGGAAGTTTCTGGCCATTAGCATGGCAAGCTAGAACCACAGTGAAGGATGACTTCTCATTCCCTGTGGTGCGAATATTCACCGTACGTGCTCCCGTTGTATCCACAGTGCGGTTCACAGGAATATCAAAAGTCAGTGGAAGCTCGTCCATGTTGATAATGTTCTCTGGCCGGATCTTTTTTTCAGCTATCTTGTTTTTACAATATGCACGGAAAGTAGCCAGCTTTTCTTGAAAGTCTTTAGGCAGTTGCTGTGAAATAGTAGTCCGTGTGCGGATGGAGAGATTGCGTCTTTTCATGAACCGGAAACCTGTCGCTTAGTAGGAGCCATTTTGTGGTCTTTACAGATGTAAACACACAAAGGAAATGAAACGTAATATCCGCGCGCTTCTTCTTCTTCTACGGGGGCGGGTGGTTGCTTACAGTAGAAGAAGAAGCGCTTCCTCTTCTATGGGGGCGGGTGCTTACCTTGGCGGTTGCTTGCGTAGAAGAAGAAGCGCTTCCTCTTCTACGGGGAAAAAAGATGGCGGCTGTTTACCGTAGTTGCGAGACCTAAACTTTATGAAAATGAATCTTAATATTAATCCATATATAAAGCGCACCGGGTTATAAGCCGCACTGTCAGCTTTTGAGTAAATTTGTGGTTTTTAGGTGCGGCTAATAGTGCGGAAAATACGGTACAGCTTAAGTTGTTCAACAGTCTCCCTTCTCATATTTTAGCCTTCACACATTTTCAATGTCTGGACTACAGGCAGGCCAGTCTAGTACCCGCACTCTTTTACGATGAAGCCACGCTCTTGTAACACCTGGCTTGGCATCGTCTTGCTGAAATAAGCAGGGGCGTCCATGATAACAACATATGTTGCTCCAAAAGCTGTATGTACCTTTCAACATTAATGGTGCCTTCACAGATGTGTAAGTTACCCATGTCTTGGCCACTAATACACCCCCATGCCATCACACATGCTGCCTTTTACCCTTTCACCCTAGAACAGTCCCCATGGTTCTCTTTGGTCCACAGTTTTCAAAAACAATTTGAAATGTGGATTCGTCAGACCACAGAACACTTTTCCACTTTGCATCAGTCCATCTTTGGATGAGCTCGGGCCCAACGAAGCCGACGGCGTTTCTGGGTGTTGTTGATAAATGGCTTTGGCTTTGCATAGTAGAGTTTTAACTTGCACTTACAGATGTAGCGACCAACTGTAGTTACTGACAGTGGTTTTCTGAAGTGTTCATGTTCACACTGAGAAACTTAATTTTTTTTGCAAATAATCATGAACTTAGAATTTAATGGCAGCAACACATTGCAAAAAAGTTGTCACGGGGGCATTTTTACCACTGTGTTACATGGCCTTTCCTTTTAACAACACTCAGTAAACGTTTGGGAATTGAGGAGACCACAGTTTCCAAAAACTATTTGAAATGTGGACTCGTCAAACCACAGAACACTTTTTCCACTTTGCACCATCCGGATTGTTATAAGTGCAAAGTTCAAGTCTAGTACCCGCACTCTTTTACTATGAAGCCACGCTGTTGTAACACGTGGCTTGGCATTGACTTGCTGAAATAAGCAGGGGCGTCCATAATAACGTTGCATGTGTTGCTCCAAAAGCTTTATGTACCTTTCAGCATTAATGGTGCCTTCACAGATGTGTAAGTTACCCATGTCCTGGGCACTAATACACCCCCATACCATCACCCATGCTGCCTTTTACACTTTGCGCCTAGACCAGTCTGGATGGTTCTTTTCCTCTTTCGTCCGGAGGACACGACGTCCACAGTTTCCAAAAGCAATTTGAAATGTGGACTCGTCAGACCACAGAACAATTTTCCGCTTTGCAGCAGTCCGTTTTAGATGAGCTCGGGCCCAGCGAAGCCAACGGCGTATCTGGGTGTTGTTGATAAATGGCGTTGGCTTTGCAAAGTAGAGTTTAACTTGCATTTCGAGATGTAGCGACAAACTGTAGTTACTGACAGTGGTTTTCTGAAGTGTTCCTGAGCCCATGTGGTGATATCCTTTACACACCGATGTCGCTTTTTGATGCAGTACCGCCTAAGGCAGGGGTTGGCAACTCGCGGCTCTAGAGCCGCATGCGGCTCTTTAGCGCCGCCTTAGTGGCTCTCTGGAGCTTTTTCAAAAATGTATGAAAAATGGAAAAAGATGAGGGGAAAATTTTTTTTGTTTGTTTTAATATGGTTTCTGTAGGAGGACAAACATGACACAAACCTCCCTAATTGTTATAAAGCACACTGTTTATATTAAACATGCTTCACTGATTCCAGTATTTGGCGAGCACCGTTTTGTCCTACTAATTTTGGCGGTCCTTGAACTCACCATAGTTTGTTTACATGTACCGGTATAACTTTCTCCGACTTTCTCGGACGTGTTTTATGCCACATTTTTTTCTGTCTCATTTTGTCCACCAAACTTTTAACGTTATGCATGAATGCACAAAGGTGAGTTTTGTTGATGTTATTGACTTGTGTGGAGTGCTAATCAGACATGTTTGGTCACTGCATGACTGCAAGCTAATCGATGCTAACATGCTATTTAGGCTAGCTGTATGTACATATTGCATCATTATGCCTTATTTGTAGCTATATTTGAGGTCATTTAGTTTCCTTTAAGTCCTCTTAATTCAATGTATATCTCATGACACACTATCTGTATGTAATATGGTTTTTAATTTTTTTTGCGGCTCCAGACAGATTTGTTTTTGTATTTTTGGTCCAATATGGCTCTTTCAACATTTTGGGTTGCCGACCCCTGGCCTAAGGGATCGAAGGTCCGTAATATCATGGCTTACGTGCAGTGATTTCTCCAGATTCTCCGAACCTTTTGATGATATTACGGAGCGTAGATGGGGAAATCCCTAAATTCATACCTGCCAACTACTCCGGTTTTCCCGTAATTAGTACGGTTTTCATCAACCTATTCCGGGTTACGGTTGCAGTGATAAAAAATACGGTTTTTCATTAATTAAAAAAAAAAAGGGTGAAAACTACGCGAATTGCACCAAGATTTTTCGATCGGACACGGAGGAATTAGCGATGTAAAAGACCACGTTGGGACAAAAAAACACAAGTCTAATGCCGTTGCTAGCGATACAAGTGGAAAACTTTCAACGTTTTTCGTCGCCCAAACAGATTCTTTGGATGTGATAAATGCCGAAGTTTTATTTACGGAGGCAATAATTGAGCATGGACTTCCAATAGCACTGGCTGATCACATGGGACAGTTAAATGTTTGTAATGCAACCTTTAAAAATCATTACACGGTGATCGCGGTCCCAAAAATAAACTTTTCTTGCATGATAATGTCCAGAAAAACTCACTTTATATTACTATAGAGTCCTTTTAACGAATGAGTTTGATGGTTTATCACAAACCTTAAATGAAAGAAGTCCTTTGTTCTCCTGCACCATGCATGCGCTTTGGCCTTGCTTCGTGTTTGGTGCGCAATCCTGTCGGCTGTATTTCACAGCACGTCTTTGACAACTTGAAGTGGCATAAAACATTTAAAACAAAGGGGTTATAGGAACAATCACTTTCAGTGTTTTATGCCACTTCAAGTTGTCAAAGACGGTATGCTGGTGCCCGACTGCCACAAGTGGAACAAACATTTGAAACAAAGGGGTTATAGGAACAATCACTTTCAGTGTTTTATGCCACTTCAAGTAAACTTATCATAAAGTTACCATATCATTTTTGCAGTATGATCAATCTGATAGAATAAATTTGGATTTTAGCCACAAAAAGGTAATGACACCAATGTTATCTATTGGAATTGTTTAGTACTGTTAAAAGTGTTTATACTATTTATGCTTTCAAGTCCAAGTTGAAGAAATCTTGTTAAATGTTGACAGCATAACTACCAAAATACAGAAGTATGTCCTTAATATTTTTGCAGTGCTATTTCTGTTGAAAAGTTCAAATGATTACATTAGAGATGTGATGTGCCACTTTTCAAGTGTCTGATGGCTTAAATTAATTTTCATTAATTTTTCATATTTTGAATTCTTTTGAAAGGCTTACAAAAAAACTACATTTGAATTGTAATTCCATGCTATTGACAGGACTATTAATGTTAATGAAGTTAGCTTACCATGTTTACAGTATGATAATTGTGATAGAAATGTGAATTTTAGGCACAGAATATTTTTTACAATTGAACAAGGCAGTAGATTATACAAGCTTGGACAGAAAGTTAATAATGACACCATTTTTTTTTAAATGGAATTGTTTAGTACTGTTTTACCATTTGTTTACTGTAAAAAGTGTTTATACTGTTTATACTTTCAATTAACAAATTGAAGTCTTGTGGATAACTGGCATTAACTGTCAAAATAATTTCAAACTATTGAAGTTAGCTTACAGAATAAACATGTCAATCAACCCATATGATTTTTGCTGTAATATTTTTGTTTTGAAAAGTCACTGTGACTGATAGAAAAGTGATGGTTTTAGCAACATTTTAACCTGTCTAAATGCTAATAATCATTTTGCGTCGGTGGGCGAAGCCTGAACCCCCCAACAGGACTTTGTCCTGGACCTACCGGGGCCTGCGGCCCCTGGACCCTGGCTACTAGGTTTTTCTGATTTCAAAAGTTGGCAGGTATGTAAATTCCTTGCAATAGCTGGTTGAGAAATTGTTTGACAATTTGCTCAGGCATTTGTTGACAAAGTGGTGACCCTCGCCCCGTCCTTGTTTGTGAATGACTGAGCATTTCATGGAAGCTTTTTTTTTTATACCCAATCATGGCACCCATCTGTTCCCAATTAGCCTGTTCACCTGTGGGATGTTCCAAATAAGTCTTTGATGAGCATTTTCTCAACTTTCTCAGTCTCCTTTGCCACTTGTGCCAGCTTTTTTGAAACATGTTGCAGGCATCAAATTCCAAATGAGCTAATATTTGCAAAAAAAAACAAAGTTTCTCAGTTCGAACATTAAGTATCTTGTCTTTGCAGTCTATTCAATTTAATATACCGTATTTTCCGCACCATAAGGCGCCCTGGGTTATAAGCCGCGCCTTCAATGAACGGCATATTTCAAAACTTTGTCCACCTATAAGCCGCCCCGTGTTGTAAGCCGCATCTAACTGCGCTAAAGGAATGTCAAAAAAACAGT
Organism: Nerophis lumbriciformis; assembly: GCF_033978685.3. Taxonomy (NCBI): domain Eukaryota; kingdom Metazoa; phylum Chordata; class Actinopteri; order Syngnathiformes; family Syngnathidae; genus Nerophis; species Nerophis lumbriciformis. The sequence continues at coordinate 30,662,566 of NC_084576.2, forward strand.
CAGATAGGTCAGTCAAACTTTAATAATATATTAAAAACCAGCGTGATGTGGGCGCGCATGGAGTCGTATATCAACATGGACGGAGCTGCGTGAAAAAAGCCACCCGGCCTCTTCGCGTAAACTTAAACTTACCTTAACCACTCGCTCATCTTTTCTTCATCCATCCCTTCGAGTTAGCTTTTTTGATGACGCCGGCTGGAAAGGTCTCTTTTGGCAAGGTCTTCCTTTTGAATATCACCATGGGTGGAAGTTTCTGGCCATTAGCATGGCAAGCTAGAACCACAGTGAAGGATGACTTCTCATTCCCTGTGGTGCGAATATTCACCGTACGTGCTCCCGTTGTATCCACAGTGCGGTTCACAGGAATATCAGTTGCTGTGAAATAGTAATCCGTGTGCGGATGGAGAGATTGCGTCTTTTCATGAACCGGATCCCTGTCGCTTAGTAGGAGCCATTTTGTGGTCTTTACAGATGTAAACACACAAAGGAAATGAAACGTACGGTAATATCCGCGCGCTTTTTCTTCTTCTACGCGGGCGGGTGGTTGCTTACAGTAGAAGAAGAAGCGCTTCCTGTTCTATGGGGGCGGGTGCTTACCTTGGCGGTTGCTTGCGTAGAAGAAGAAGCGCTTCCTGTTCTACCGGGAAAAAAGATGGCGGCTGTTTACCGAAGTTGCGAGACCGAAACTTTATGAAAATGAATCTTAATATTTATCCATATATAAAGCGCACCGGGTTATAAGGCGCACTGTCAGCTTTTGAGAAAATTTGTGGTTTTTAGGTGCGCCTTATAGTGCGGAAAATACGGTAGGTAATAAATAAATGTAAATTACCGTATTTTCCGGACTATAGGGTGCACCGGATTATAAGGCGCACTGCAGATGAATGGTCTTTTTTCGATCTTTTTTCGTGCCGATTAAAATGTTATTTTTTTCCCCCTCAATGTTCCTCTTATATTTTCTCAAAAGCTCCTTACAAAAGTGAAATCTGGTCCAATGTCCCTCAGGTGGACCCCAGCATTCGCTCCATGATGGCCCTGCAGGAGGAGCGAGGCAGCACGACCTACAGCGAGCTGCAGGAGGGCGCCGCCAAGAGGACGTCCACGCCGCACTTGGAAGACAAGCCGGAGGTGTTGAAATGGAGCAGACTTCCCGGACAGGTACATCTCAGGAACATGTCACGTCTATGGCGTTCCGTGGTTTGAATTTTTTTGTTGGAAAAAAAAAAAGGTCTGCCGGATCCCCAACAAGTCCATGCTGGCATTCCGTGGCGGTCGGATAGGATGCATGAGCGTGCTCTTCTCTCACGCCGGGACTTTACTGGCTGCTGCTTGTGCCGACCGAGATACTTTCCCTGTCGTGGGTGAGCAACATGTCCTCCCCGACAAAAACACTAAACATTTCCACACATTTCCACTACCAGATGTTCTTTCCTCTTCTAGTGTTTGAGATCCCCTCTGGGAAAGTCTTGATCGCCTTCAGCGGCCATTTAAAGATCGTCTACGAGCTCTGCTGGACCTCAGACGACACACGCCTTCTGTCAACCTCCTCTGATGGAACCGTCAGGTCATTTCTCCTAATCGCTGTTCTGTGTAGCGCCACTAGGGGCCAGTACAACCGCCACCTGTGTCAAGTCGTAGGAACCGCCACCTTCCGGAGTCCAAAAATGTTTGGAAAGTGCTAGAATTGTGATTTAAGTGCTTAGATATGTCCTCCAATAGTGACAGGGTACTCCTCAGAGAGTATCAGTCATACAAAAAGGGTCGGGTGTTTTATTTTTTGTACTAATGTATTGTTTATTAATTGTGTGAATTCTCCAAAACATTCACACACAGTTTTCTACACCAAAATTCTTCTATTTATTATTAAGTTAAGTTAAAGTACCAATGATTGTCACACACACACATTAGGTGTGGCGAAATTATTTGACCCATATTGCGTCGACCAGCTCTTCCCTCCAAGGAATCCAAGTTACTGGTCAATCCCAAGTTCTTTCGATGACATATATGCTGACTAAGAAGGACCATCAAGACAGAATTGGAATATTTTCAAGTTTTACTAAAGCGTTAGGAGATCAGTTTAACCAATACATTCATATCGGCTACTCTCGTTGATCTCCCATTCAAACGGAAAAGCCAACTTCTTGCACGCAAAAGAAAGTCCCCCAACATTTTTCATCTGATTCAAAGCGTTCCAACTTCAAACTGTTCAGCCTATTCGGGAATTGCGGGCTTTCCCTTGACAAATTCCAAAAATTCCCAGATTTCCCAGAATTCCAGGTTTCCCAGGACCTTTTTCCCATTCAAAATGAATTAGCCATTTTTCAAATTTCCACATTTTTCAACCAATTCAACATATTCCACATATCCTGGAAATTCAAACTATCATTTTTCCAAGTTAAAAAAAATTCCAGGAATTCCCAGAAATCCTTTTTTTTCCCCAAACCCTTTTTTCACCCTTCTTTCTGTCGACTACTCCTTCCACATTTTTCATCCGATTCAAAGCGTCCCAACTTCAAACTGTTCAGCCTATTCGGGAATCGCGGGCTTTCCCTTGACAAATTCCAAAAATTCCCAGATTTCCCAGAATTCCAGGTTTCCCAGGACCTTTTTCCCATTCAAAATGAATTAGCCATTTTTCAAATTTCCACATTTTTCAACCAATTCAACATATTCCACATATCCTGGAGATTCAAACTATAATTTTTCCAGGGTTAAAAAAAATTCCAGGAATTCCCAGAAATCTTTTTTTTGCTAACTTTTTCATCTAATTTTAAACTTTTTTTCTATATCCGCGGCCTTACAGCCGTGTTACTTGAAATGTGTAGACATTAGAGATGCGCGGTTTGCGGACACAACCGCGGAGTCCGCGGATGATCCGCGGATCGGGCGGTTGAAATAAAAAAAAATTAGATTTTATCCGCGGGTCGGGTCGGGTGGTTGAAATAAAAAAAAATTAGATTTTAAATAGATTCAGGCGGGTGGCAGTTAAACCAATTGGGAAATATATATACATAGTTAAATGTTGTTACCCACATACGAAAAACGAGCAGGCACCTGCAGCATATGCCACAACAGAAGAAGAAGAAAAAAAGAGATGGACACTTTTACGGAGCGGAGAAGGGACGCCTCGCCGGGGTCCGGGACCGAGGCCCCTTCCCCCGAGAGGGCCCCACCGGGAGCCGTAGCTGAGGCGATCCGCGAGAAGGGCCCGACGCACGTCCAGGGTCACCACCGCGCCCACCGCACCGACACCCCGCCTCGTCCGCCTTCGCCGCGGCCGGCGTCACGCGCAGCAGGTAAGCAGCTTACCTGCCCGCCACCCCCGTAGCCGGGGGCTCGTAACAGGGGTCACTCCGCGCGCTCCGCCCGCGCAGCTTACCTGCCCGCCACCCCTGTTGCCGGGGGCGCGTAACAGGGGTCACTCCGCGCGCAGTGCGCTCACGAAAGGGGTGGGGCTCACCCTGGTTGATATAGACAGCAGGACGGTGGCCATGGAAGTCGGAACCCGCTAAGGAGTGTGTAACAACCCACCTGCCGAATCAACTAGCCCTGAAAATGGATGGCGCTGGAGCGTCGGGCCCATACCCGGCCGTCGCCGGCAGCGAGACGCGCTTGGAGGTGCGCTCAGCGCGGCTCCCATATGATTGCGCACTGGTGTGCGTCTGGGCCGTGACAGCGTGGCACGCGAATGTCTGTGCTGCATTGGATCAGTCTCCTTTCTTTAACAGGCAAAAGCTTTATAACTTCACTAATGCCTTGCATCGTCTATATTAGATATATAACAACGGGCGGGTGCGGTTCTAATTAAATGTTAGATCGGGTGGATGGCGGATGGTTGACGACTTTCTGATGCGGTTGCGGATGAAATAATTGCCTATCCGCGCATCTCTAGTAGACATGCTAACTGTTGGCATGCCATCGTTAGCACACAAGCTAAGACTTAGCATTTTAATGTGCACATGCTAACGTTTTAGGCTCGCTGGGTAGCTCATTTGTACAGTTACACCTAAAATTCTCAGATTCGGACACTCGGCACCATCTTTAAAGTACGGCGGCTTCCGACGACCCCCGGCCGGAGGTCCAGGGCACAGATAGCAGGCCCATCAAAATTTCCTCTGGGAATTTTCTAGTTTATTTGATTAAACATTGATGTCCGCATAAAGAAATACAGTATCTGTGTCCCCGGCAGGGAGTGGAATGTCGAGGAGCTCCTACCAACTGCCCGGAAAGTTCTCCCACACCCTTCGTTTGTGTACTCGGCCCAGTACCACCCAGTGGCCCAGAACCTGGCGGTCAGCGGCGGCTACGACGGCGTGCTGCGCCTGTGGCGGCTGGACGTGGAAGACGTCAACGGGCAGCTCTTGCAGGAGTTCGAGTCTCACGGCAGTTTCATCAACACCATTTGTTTTGACGCAGAAGGTGTTTGAGCGCTCCTGTGACGCTAATCGGTGTTGGACCTAATGTTTATTTTCTTCACAGGGCACAGGATGTTCTCAGCGGACAACACAGGAAGTATCATTGTGTGGAAGACCTCTGTAAGCGAGGATCAACCTTGGCGTCACTGGTCTGTAGAAAAGGTATCTGGTAGACCGCCGTCTTCTGTGCTTGCCACTTGAGTAGTGGAGGTTACAGCGTCCGATAAACGCCACGTGTGTCTGCAGATACACGCAGAGGAGGACCTGAAGGGAGTGCCCGTCAACATGCTGCGGGTCCATCCTAACGGGCGCTGCCTCCTCATCCATGCCAAAGACAACGTCCTGAGAACAATGGATCTAAGAATGTGAGTCGACGGCGTGTTATTTCACACTCCTGTCACTCACACTCAATTTCTCATAAACAACATGCCTGTCAAAATTTGCATTTAAAATAAGGGAAACATTTTCTTCCTGGGGAAAAAGGTCTTAAAATGATGCGTTGGCCTACCGTATTTTCCGCACTATAAGGCGCACCTAAAAACCACAAATTTTCTCAAAAGCTGACAGTGCGACTTATAACCCGGTGCGCTTTATATATGGATAAATATTAAGATTCATTTTCATAAAGTTTCGGTCTCGCAACTTCGGTAAACAGCCGTCATCTTTTTTCCCGGTAGAACAGGAAGCGCTTCTTCTTCTACGCAAGCAACCGCCAAGGTAAGCACCCGCCCCCATAGAACAGGAAGCGCTTCTTCTTCTACTGTAAGCAACCACCCGCCCGCGTAGAAGAAGAAAAAGCGCGCGGATATCACCGTACGTTTCATTTCCTTTGTGTGTTTACATCTGTAAAGACCACAAAATGGCTCCTACTAAGCGACCGGGATCCGGTTCATGAAAAGACGCAATCTCTCCATCCGCACACGGATTACTATTTCACAGCAACTGATATTCCTGTGAACCGCACTGTGGATACAACGGGAGCACGTACGGTGAATATTCGCACCACAGGGAATGAGAAGTCATCCTTCACTGTGGTTCTAGCTTGCCATGCTAATGGCCAGAAACTTCCACCCATGGTGATATTCAAAAGGAAGACCTTGCCAAAAGAGACCTTTCCAGCCGGCGTCATCATAAAAGCTAACTCGAAGGGATGGATGAAGAAAAGATGAGCGAGTGGTTAAGGTAAGTTTAAGTTTACGCGAAGAGGCCGGGTGGCTTTTTTCACGCAGCTCTGTCCATGTTGATATACGTATGTTTGTGATTGCACATTTGCGTACATTTTGGGAGTGAACAGAGTTGTTAGAACGCTGGTTTTTAATATATTATTAAAGTTTGACTGACCTATCTGACTGTTTTTTTGACATTCCTTTAGCACAGTTAGATGCGGCTTACAACACGGGGCGGCTTATAGGTGGACAAAGTTTTGAAATATGCCGTTCATTGAAGGCGCGGCTTATAACCCAAGGCGCCTTATGGTGCGGAAAATACGGTATATACAAACCCCGTTTCCATATGAGTTGGGAAATTGTGTTAGATGTAAATATAAACGGAATACAATGATTTGCAAATCCTTTTCAACCCATATTCAATTGAATGCACTACAAAGACAACATATTTGATGTTCAAACTCATAAACTTTTTTTTTTTTGTTGCAAATAATAATTAACTTAGAATTTCATGGCTGCAACACGTGCCAAAGTAGTTGGGAAAGGGCATGTTCACCACTGTGTTACATCACCTTTTCTTTTAACAACACTCAATAAACGATTGGGAACTGAGGAAACTAATTGTTGAAGCTTTGAAAGTGGAATTCTTTCCCATTCTTGTTTTATGTAGAGCTTCAGTCGTTCAACAGTCCGGGGGTCTCTCCGCTGTCGTATTTTACGCTTCATAATGCGCCACACATTTTCGATGGGAGACAGGTCTGGACTGCAGGCGGGCCAGGAAAGTACCCACACTCTTTTTTTTTTACGAAGCCACGCTGTTGTAACACGTGCTGAATGTGGCTTGGCATTGTCTTGCTGAAATAAGCAGGGGCGTCCATGAAAAAGACGGCGCATATGTTGTTCCAAAACCTGTATGTACCTTTCAGCATTAATGGTGCCTTCACAGATGTGTAAGTTACCCATGCCTTGGGCACTAATACACCCCCATACCATCACACATGCTGGCTTTTAAACTTTGCGTCGATAACAGTCTGGATGGTTCTTTTCCTCTTTGGTCCGGATGACACCATGTCGAATATTTCCAAAAACAATTTGAAATGTGGACTCGTCAGACCACAGAACACTTTTCCACATGAGTCCATCTTAGATGATCTCGGGCCCAGCGAAGCCGGCGGCGTTTCTGGGTGTTGTTGATAAATGGCTTTGGATTTGCATAGTAGAGTTTTAACTTGCACTTACAGATGTAGCGACCAACTGTAGTTACTGACAGTGGTTTTCTGAAGTGTTCCTGAGCCCACGTGGTGATATCCTTTACACACGCTCGCTTTTTGATGCAGTACCGCCTGAGGGATCGAAGGTAATGGTGCATTCAATGTTGGTTTTTGGTCTTGCCGCTTATGTGCAGTGATTTCTACAGATTCTCTGAACCTTTTGATGATATTACGGAGCGTAGATGGTGAAATTCTTAAATTCCTTGCAATAGCTGGTTGAGAAATGTTGTTCTTAAACAATTTGCTCACGAATTTGTTGACAAAGTGGGGACCCTAGCCCCGTCCTTGTTTGTGAATTTCATGGAAGCTGCTTTTATACCCAATCATGGCACCCGCCTGTTCCCAATTAGCCTGTTCACCTGTGGGATGTTCCAAATAAGTGTTCGATGAGCATTCCTCAACTTTCTCAGTCTTTTTTGCCACTCGTGCCAGCTTTTTTGAAACATATCGCAGGCATCAAATTCCAAATTAGCTAATATTTGCAAAAAATAACAAAGTTTACCAGTTCGAGCGTTAAATATCGTGTCTTTGCAGTCTATTCAATTGAATATACAGTGGGGCAAAAAAGTATTTAGTCAGCCACCGATTGTGCAAGTTCTCCCACTTAAAATGATGACAGAGGTCTGAAATTTTCATCATAGGTACACTTCAACTGTGAGAGACAGAATGTGAAAAAAAAATCCAGGAATTCACATTGTAGGAATTTTAAAGAATTTATTTGTAAATTATGGTGGAAAATAAGTATTTGGTCACTTCAAACAAGGAAGATCTCTGGCTCTCACAGACCTGTAACTTCTTCTTTAAGAAGCTCTTTTGTCCTCCACTCGTTACCTGTATTAATGGCACCTGTTTGAACTTGTTATCTGTATAAAAGACACCTGTCCACAGCCTCAAACAGTCAGACTCCAAACTCCACTATGGCCAAGACCAAACAGCTGTGGAAGGACACCAGGAAAAGAATTGTAGACCTGCACCAGACTGTGAAGAGTGAATCTACAATAGGCAAGCAGCTTGGTGTGAAAAAATCAACTGTGGGAGCAATTATCAGAAAATGGAAGACATACAAGACCACTGATAATCTCCCTCGATCTGGGGCTCCACGCAAGATCTCATCCCGTGGGGTCAAAATGATCATGAGAACGATGAGTAAAAATCCCAGAACCACACGGAGGGACCTGGTGAATGACCTGCAGAGAGCTGGGACCAAAGTAACAAAGGTTACCATCAGTAACACACTACGCCGACAGGGAATCAAATCCTGCAGTGCCAGACGTGTCCCCCTGCTTAAGCCAGTGCATGTCCAGGCCCGTCTGAAGTTTGCCAGAGAGCACATGGATGATACAGCAGAGGATTGGGAGAATGTCATGTGGTCAGATGAAACCAAAATAGAACTTTTTGGTATAAACTCAACTCATCGTGTTTGGAGAAAGAAAAATACTGAGTTGCATCCCAAGAACACCATACCTACTGTGAAGCATGGGGGTGGAAACATCATGCTTTGGGGCTGTTTTTCTGCTAAGGGGACAGGCCGACTGATCCGTGTTAAGGAAACAATGAATGGAGCCATGTATCGTGAGATTTTGAGCCAAAACCTCCTTCCATCAGTGAGAGCTTTGAAGATGAAACGTGGCTGGGTCTTCCAGCATGACAATGATCCCAAACACACCGCCCGGGCAACGAAGGAGTGGCTCCGTAAGAAGCATTTGAAAGTCCTGGAGTGGCCTAGCCAGTCTCCAGACCTCAACCCCATAGAAAACTGTGGAGGGAGTTGAAAGTCCGTGTTGCTCGGCGACAGCCCCCAAAACATCACTGCTCTCGAGAAGATCTGCATGGAGGAATGGGCCAAAATACCAGCTACTGTGTGTGCAAACCTGGTAAAGACCTATAGTAATCGTTTGACCTCTGTTATTGCCAACAAAGGTTATATTACAAAGTATTGAGATGAATTTTTGTTATTGACCAAATACTTATTTTCCACCATAATTTACAAATAAATTCTTTAAAAATCCTACAATGTGAATTCCTGGATTTTTTTTCCACATTCTGTCTCTCACAGTTGAAGTGTACCTATGATGAAAATTACGGACCTCTGTCATCATTTTAAGTGGGAGAACTTGCACAATTGGTGGCTGACTACCGTATTTTCCGCACCATAAGGCGCCCTGGGTTATAAGCCGCGCCTTCAATGAACGGCATATTTCAAAACTTTGTCCACCTATAAGCCGCCCGGTGTTGTAAGCCGCATCTAACTGCGCTAAAGGAATGTCAAAAAAACAGTCAGATAGGTCAGTCAAACTTTAATAATATATTAAAAACCAGCGTTCTAACAACTCTGTTCACTCCCAAAATGTACGCAAATGTGCAATCACAAACATACGTATATCAACATGGACAGAGCTGCGTGAAAAAAGCCACCCGGCCTCTTCGCGTAAACTTAAACTTACCTTAACCACTTGCTCATCTTTTCTTCATCCATCCCTTCGAGTTAGCTTTTATGATGACGCCGGCTGGAAAGGTCTCTTTTGGCAAGGTCTTCCTTTTGAATATCACCATGGGTGGAAGTTTCTGGCCATTAGCATGGCAAGCTAGAACCACAGTGAAGGATGACTTCTCATTCCCTGTGGTGCGAATATTCACCGTACGTGCTCCCGTTGTATCCACAGTGCGGTTCACAGGAATATCAAAAGTCAGTGGAACCTCGTCCATGTTGATAATGTTCTCTGGCCGGATCTTTTTTTCAGCTATCTTGTTTTTACAATATGCACGGAAAGTAGCCAGCTTTTCTTGAAAGTCTTTAGGCAGTTGCTGTGAAATAGTAGTCCGTGTGCGGATGGAGAGATTGCGTCTTTTCATGAACCGGAAACCTGTCGCTTAGTAGGAGCCATTTTGTGGTCTTTACAGATGTAAACACACAAAGGAAATGAAACGTAATATCCGCGCGCTTCTTCTTCTTCTACGGGGGCGGGTGGTTGCTTACAGTAGAAGAAGAAGCGCTTCCTGTTCTATGGGGGCGGGTGCTTACCTTGGCGGTTGCTTGCGTAGAAGAAGAAGCACTTCCTCTTCTACGGGGAAAAAAGATGGCGGCTGTTTACCGTAGTTGCGAGACCTAAACTTTATGAAAATGAATCTTAATATTAATCCATATATAAAGCGCACCGGGTTAAAAGCCGCACTGTCAGCTTTTGAGTAAATTTGTGGTTTTTAGGTGCGGCTAATAGTGCGGAAAATACGGTACATGTTTTTTTTTCTACTGATTGATGCAAACTAGTTGGGCCTGATTGGCTATTATTGTAAGCTTATGAGAAAAGTCTGCATAATGCGCCGCAAAAGTTTGTACATATTTATCTTCATGTTTTAGTTGGACAGTGAAAAGGTACACGGGAGCCACAAACCACCGAGAGAGGATCTCCAGCACTTTCACGCCGTGCGGGAGCTTCATCTTCTCTGGCAGCGAGGATGGAATGGCGTATGTTTGGAACACCGAAACCGGTAAGACTTGTGTTTTTTCTTATTAAAATTATTATAGATGAATGATAAATGCTTTAAAATGTAATATCGGAAATTATCGGTACCGGTTTCAAAAAGTACAATTTATGACTTTTTAAAACGCCGCTGTACGGAGTGGTACACGGACGTAGGGAGAAGTACAGAGCGCCAATAAACCTTAAACTCACCCCCAAATCCTCCACACGACACCTCCGCTCCGGACAGGCTAACCTCCTCCAACCTCCGAGGACAAAGCTGCGAACAATGGGAGACCGGGCTTTCTGCTCAGCCGCTCCCAGTCTGTGGAACGCTCTCTGTTAGAATAATTGTTTGTAAGTTATCACAAAAGAAACATTATATTGCATTATGTTCCTGATGAGAAGATGAAGGCTGTATTTCGAGGCCTAACAAGAGGAGGAAGGCTCGTGAAACGCCACTGTGATTTCAGCACGGACAGATGGCAGGATGTGCTCAACTCCCGGAGGAACTCTCTTTGAAGTGTTAAACGAACTCTCTTTGAAGTGGTTCCCAAACTCTCTTCCAACTATTTGGTCAACGCTATTTACGACCCGCTGCCCTCTTGAAGTTGCTGTGGACAGGAGACGGGAGGGGTTGTCCATTGTCCTCCAACACCTGCCCCAGCTGGATCCAGGAAGAGCCCAAGCCCGAGAAGTCCTCTTCTTGGACTTCAAGGCGACCGAAAACTATGACTGTTTTACATACTCCCAATTCCTGCTGTGACATATGTTGGTGCGTGAACATGGAACATCTGAATTAAAAGAGGAGACGAAGACCTTCTTCGTCAGAGCGTGCTAAGACACTGTAAGAGGTTACAGGTTGACGCATGTCTCTCACCAATTGAGTCCAAATTGAATTCTGTCTCTGTTTGATTCTTTGCCTTTTGTCCTGTTTAACAGATGTCCTGTGTTTGAACGTGACACTCTCCCTGACCACCTGAGGGCACCACAGACTGTGGATGATTTTTAAAAAAGGCTTAAAACCCCTTCTTTTAAAAAAATCATTTTTTTAGATACATGTATACTAGTTTTAGCTATTTGGTTGTTCTATTTTAAATTTTTTATTTTTTTTTTTAATACACTGTAGCACTTTGAGGTTGTTTACTCAATGTAAAGAGCTTTTTACAAATAAAATCTATTATTATTATTATTATTATTATTATTATTATTAAAGGCACTGCCTTTGCGTGCCGGCCCAGTCACGTAATATCTACGGCTTTTCACACACACAAGTTAATGCCACGCATACTTGGTCAACAGCCATACAGGTCACACTGAGGGTGGCCGTATAAATTTTAATAATTTTTTTTTTTAATACACTGTAGCACTTTGAGGTTGTTTACTCAATGTAAAGAGCTTTTTACAAATAAAATCTATTATTATTATTATTATTATTATTATTAAAGGCACTGCCTTTGCGTGCCGGCCCAGTCACGTAATATCTACGGCTTTTCACACACACAAGTGAATGCAATGCATACTTGGTCAACAGCCATACAGGTCACACTGAGGGTGGCCGTATAAATTTTAATTATTTTTTTTTTAATACACTGTAGCACTTTGAGGTTGTTTACTCAATGTAAAGAGCTTTTTACAAATAAAATCTATTATTATTATTATTATTATTATTATTACAGGCACTGCCTTTGCGTGCCGGCCCAGTCACGTAATATCTACGGCTTTTCACACACACAAGTGAATGCAATGCATACTTGGTCAACAGCCATACAGGTCACACTGAGGGTGGCCGTATAAATTTGAATTTTTTTTTTTTTAATACACTGTAGCACTTTGAGGTTGTTTACTCAATGTAAAGTGCTTTTTACAAATAAAATCTATTATTATTATTATTATTATTATTATTATTATTAAAGGCACTGCCTTTGCCTGCCGGCCCAGTCACGTAATATCTACGGCTTTTCACACACACAAGTGAATGCGATCCATACTTGGTCAACAGCCATACAGGTCACACTGAGGCTGGCCGTATAAACAACTTTAACACTGTTACAAATATGCGCCACACTGTGAACCCACACCAAACAAGAATGACAAACACATTTCGCACCGTAGCACAACATAAACACAACAGAACAAATACCCAGAAACCCTTGCAGCACTAACTCTTCCGGGACACTACAATAAACCCCAACCCCGCCCACCATAACCTCCTCATGCTCTCTCAGGGAGAGCATGTCCCAAATTCCAAACTGCTGTTTTGAGGCATGTTAAAAAAAATGAATGCACTTTGTGACTTCAATAATAAATATGGCAGTGCCATGTTGGCATTTTTTTTTCCCATAACTTGAGTTGATTTATTTTGGAAAACCTTGTTACCTTGGGGCATCACAACAAAATTAGGCATAATAATGTGTTAATTCCACCACTGTATATATCGGTTGATATCGGAATCGGTAATTAAGAGTTGGACAATATCGGATATCAGCAAAAAAGCCATTATCTGACATTTCTAAAAATGATGTATTGTGAAGAAGAGTAAAAAAATGAACTGGAGCTCATTATCTGTCTTGACAGGTGACCAGGTGGCCATGTACTCTGAGCTTTGTTACAGCTCGGCTCTCTGCGGCGTCTCCTTCCACCCTCACGAAAACATGGTGGCTTTCTGCGCCTTCGGAGAAAAGCAGCCCGTGCACGTTTACCTCCACGACCGCAAAGGTACCGTACGACGCCGCGATAACGTGCACGCAGAAGTCGAGCCAGGCACGGTCTTTCCTCTCCCGCCACAGTCTCCCAGCTGGACGCGCGCAGCATGAAGGAGCTCCGGTCGACCTCTGCCGACACCAGAACCACCAGGAACACGCCCGACCCGCTCCCCAGCACGTGCGCGTCCTCCGCCCTGGACCACTTCAGCCAGATGACCCGGCTGGCGTTGAAGATGCAGCGAGTCAAAGACCAAATGGATTCAGTCCTTGTAAATACACCTGCTCTTTTCCCCACAAATCACAATTTTCATGTGAGCTTATTGACCTTGTGACTTCTTCAAGGAGCCTCCACACAGATCTTCAAGTGGATACGAGCCAGGTTGGATTTCACATTTCTTTATTTTATTTTAATTTCTTTACAATGAACCAGTGTTGGCTTACACCAGGGGTCCTCAACCCAAAATGTCAAAAGAGCCATTTTGAACCAAAAATACAAAAAAAATCTGTCTGGAGCTGCAAAAAATTAAAAGCCTTATATAAGTGTTATAATGAAGGCAACACATGATGTAAGTGTCTATATTAGCTATAATAGCCTACTATCAAAATGACTTTAAAAGTCTTATATAAGTGTTATAATGAAGGCAACACATGATGTAAGTGTCTATATTAGCCATAATAGCCTACTATCAAAATGACTTTAAAAGTCTTATATAAGTGTTATAATGAAGGCAACACATGATGTACCGTATTTTCCGCACCATAAGGCGCCCTGGGTTATAAGCCGCGCCTTCAATGAACGGCATATTTCAAAACTTTGTCCACCTATAAGCCGCCCCGTGTTGTAAGCCGCATCTAACTGCGCTAAAGGAATGTCAAAAAAACAGTCAGATAGGTCAGTCAAACTTTAATAATATATAAAAACCAGCGTGATGTGGGCGCGCATGGAGTCGTATATCAACATGGACGGAGCTGCGTGAAAAAAGCCACCCGGCCTCTTCGCGTAAACTTAAACTTACCTTAACCACTCGCTCATCTTTTCTTCATCCATCCATCCCTTCGAGTTAGCTTTTATGATGACGCCGGCTGGAAAGGTCTCTTTTGGCAAGGTCTTCCTTTTGAATATCACCATGGGTGGAAGTTTCTGGCCATTAGCATGGCAAGCTAGAACCACAGTGAAGGATGACTTCTCATTCCCTGTGGTGCGAATATTCACCGTACGTGCTCCCGTTGTATCCACAGTGCGTTTCACAGGAATATCAGTTGCTGTGAAATAGTAATCCGTGTGTGGATGGAGAGATTGCGTCTTTTCATGAACCGGATCCCTGACGCTTAGTAGGAGCCATTTTGTGGTCTTTACAGATGTAAACACACAAAGGAAATGAAACGTACGGTGATATCCGCGCGCTTTTTCTTCTTCTACGCGGGCGGGTGGTTGCTTACAGTAGAAGAAGAAGCGCTTCCTGTTCTATGGGGGCGGGTGCTTACCTTGGCGGTTGCTTGCGTAGAAGAAGAAGCGCTTCCTGTTCTACCGGGAAAAAAGATGGCGGCTGTTTACCGAAGTTGCGAGATCGAAACTTTATGAAAATGAATCGTAATATTAATCCATATATAAAGCGCACCGGGTTAAAAGCCGCACTGTCAGCTTTTGAGTAAATTTGTGGTTTTTAGGTGCGGCTAATAGTGCGGAAAATACGGTACTATCAAAATGACTTTAAAAGTCTTATATACAGTGGGGCAAAAAAGTATTTAGTCAGCCACCGATTGTGCAAGTTCTCCCACTTAAAATGATGACAGAGGTCTGTAATTTTCATCATAGGTACACTTCAACTGTGAGAGACAGAATGTGAAAAAACATCCAGGAATTCACATTGTAGGAATTTTAAATAATTTATTTGTAAATTATGGTGGAAAATAATTCAAACAAGGAAGATCTCTGGCTCTCACAGACCTGTAACTTCTTCTTTAAGAAGCTCTTCTGTCCTCCACTTGTTACCTGTATTAATGGCACCTGTTTGAACTTGTTATCTGTACAAAAGACACCTGTCCACAGCCTCAAACAGTCAGACTCCAAACTCCACTATGGCCAAGACCAAAGAGATGTCGAAGGACACCAGGAAAAGAATTGTAGACCCGCACCAAACTGTGAAGAGTGAATCTACAATAGGCAAGCAGCTTGGTGTGAAAAAATCAACTGTGGGAGCAATTATCAGAAAATGGAAGACATACAAGACCACTGATAATCTCCCTCGATCTGGGGCTCCACGCAAGATCTCATCCCGTGGGGTCAAAATGATCATGAGAACGATGAGTAAAAATCCCAGAACCACACGGAGGGACCTGGTGAATGACCTGCAGAGAGCTGGGACCAAAGTAACAAAGGTTACCATCAGTAACACACTACGCCGACAGGGAATCAAATCCTGCAGTGCCAGACGTGTCCCCCTGCTTAAGCCAGTGCATGTCCAGGCCCGTCTGAAGTTTGCCAAAGAGCACATGGATGATACAGCAGAGGATTGGGAGAATGTCATGTGGTCAGATGAAACCAAAATAGAACTTTTTGGTATAAACTCAACTCATCGTGTTTGGAGGAAGAAGAATACTGAGTTGCATCCTAAGAACACCATACCTACTGTGAAGCATGGGGGTGGAAACATCATGCTTTGGGGCTGTTTTTCTGCTAAGGGGACAGGCCGACTGATCCGTGTTAAGGAAAGAATGAATGGGGCCATGTATCGTGAGATTTTGAGCCAAAACCTCCTTCCATCAGTGAGAGCTTTGAAGATGAAACGTGGCTGGGTCTTCCAGCATGACAATGATCCCAAACACACCGCCCGGGCAACGAAGGAGTGGCTCCGTAAGAAGCATTTGAAAGTCCTGGAGTGGCCTAGCCAGTCTCCAGACCTCAACCCCATAGAAAATCTGTGGAGGGAGTTGAAAGTCCGTGTTGCTCGGCGACAGCCCCAAAACATCACTGCTCTCGAGAAGATCTGCATGGAGGAATGGGCCAAAATACCAGCTACTGTGTGTGCAAACCTGGTAAAGACCTCTGTCATCATTTAAAGTGGGAGAACTTGCACAATTGGTGGCTGACTAAATACTTTTTTGCCCCACTGTAAGTGTTATAATGAAGGCAACACATGATGTAAGTGTCTATATTATCTATAATAGCCTACTATCAAAATGGCTTTAAAAGTCTTATATAAGTGTTATAATGAAGGCAACACATGATGTAAGTGTCTATATTAGCTATAATAGCCTACTATCAAAATGACTTTAAAAGTCTTATATAAGTGTTATAATGAAGTCAACACATGATGTAAGTGTCTATATTAGCTATAATAGCCTACTATCAAAATGACTTTAAAAGTCTTATAAAAGTGTTATAATGAAGGCAACACATGATGTAAGTGTCTATATTAGCTATAATAGCCTACGATGAAAATGACTTTAAAAGTCTTATATAAGTGTTATGACGACAATACATGATGTAAGTGTCTATATTAGCTATAATAGCCTACTATCAAAATTACTTACTGAAGCAAATCTTGGTTGACAAAAATGTTGAAATGTAACATTTATTTTACACATTTTTACAACATTAGTAAATCAGAGGCTACTGAGAAATTGAGATAACTCCTGGAAATGACTGGCTTTTAATGGCCAAAGGTATAGATGTGTGTGTCCATGTTAAAGGAAATGGCAGACTGTCTTCTTCAAATGGATTTATTACAATCTTTGCAAGCTGGGTTACGTTTGCTGTGGTCTGGAACAACATGGCACACAAACAGCTATCAAAAATGCAGCCAATATTACATAGAGATAATATGTCAGTAGAAATGCAGATATAAATGAAATTAAAGCTGCAAGCAGCGTTGGTTGGGCCCGCGTATTTGGCAGGTGCTAGTCCTAAGTGTCCCAATACTTTTGTCAAGTATTAGTCCCAAGTGTCCCAATACTTTTGTCCAGTGTAAGTGTCCCAATACTTGTGTCCAGTGGTAGTCCTAAGTGTCCCAATACTTTAGTCTACTTTTAGTGCGAAGTGTCCCAATACTTTTGTCCAGTTTTAGTCCTAAGTGTCCCAATACTTTTGTCCAGTGGTAATCCGAAGTGTCCCAATACTTATGTCAAGTTGTAGTCAAGTGTCCCAATACTTTTGTCAAGTTTTAGTCCAAGTGGCCCAATACTTTTGTCAAGTTGTAGTCCTAAGTGTCCCAATACTTTTGTCCAGTTTTAGTCCCAAGTGGCCCAATACTTATGTCAAGTTGTAGTCCTAAGTGTCCCAATACTTTAGTCAATTTCTGGTCCTAAGTGTCCCAAAAGTTTTGTCCAGTTTTAGTCCTAAGTGTCCCAATACTTTTGTCCAGTGTAAGTGTCCCAATACTTTTGTCAAGTGGTAGTCCTAAGTGTCCCAATACTTTTGTCCAGTTTTAGTCCCAAGTGTCCCAATACTTTGGTCAAGTTGTAGTCGTAAGTGTCCCAATACTTTTGTCAAGTTGTAGTCAAGTATCCCAATACTTTTGTCAAGTTTTAGTCCAAGTGGCCCAATACTTTTGTCAAGTTGTAGTCCTAAGTGTCCCTATACTTTTGTCCAGTGTAAGTGTCCCAATACTTGTGTCCAGTGGTAGTCCTAAGTGTCCCAATACTTTAGTCTACTTTTAGTGCGAAGTGTCCCAATACTTTTGTCCAGTTTTAGTCCTAAGTGTCCCAATACTTTTGTCCAGTGGTAATCCGAAGTGTCCCAATACTTATGTCAAGTTGTAGTCAAGTGTCCCAATACTTTTGTCAAGTTTTAGTGCGAAGTGTCCCAATACCTTTGTCCAGTTTTAGTCCTAAGTGTCCCAATACTTTTGTCCAGTGGTAATCCGAAGTGTCCCAATACTTATGTCAAGTTGTAGTCAAGTGTCCCAATACTTTTGTCAAGTTTTAGTCCAAGTGGCCCAATACTTTTGTCAAGTTGTAGTCCTAAGTGTCCCAATACTTTTGTCCAGTTTTAGTCCCAAGTGGCCCAATACTTATGTCAAGTTGTAGTCCTAAGTGTCCCAATACTTTAGTCAATTTCTGGTCCTAAGTGTCCCAAAAGTTTTGTCCAGTTTTAGTCCTAAGTGTCCCAATACTTTTGTCCAGTGTAAGTGTCCCAATACTTTTGTCAAGTGGTAGTCCTAAGTGTCCCAATACTTTTGTCCAGTTTTAGCCCCAAGTGTCCCAATACTTTGGTCAAGTTGTAGTCAAGTATCCCAATACTTTTGTCAAGTTTTAGTCCAAGTGGCCCAATACTTTTGTCAAGTTGTAGTCCTAAGTGTCCCAATACTTTTGTCCAGTGTAAGTGTCCCAATACTTGTGTCCAGTGGTAGTCCTAAGTGTCCCAATACTTTAGTCTACTTTTAGTGCGAAGTGTCCCAATACTTTTGTCCAGTTTTAGTCCTAAGTGTCCCAATACTTTTGTCCAGTGGTAATCCGAAGTGTCCCAATACTTATGCCAAGTTGTAGTCAAGTGTCCCAATACTTTTGTCAAGTTTTAGTCTAAGTGGCCCAATACTTTTGTCAAGTTGTAGTCCTAAGTGTCCCAATACTTTTGTCCAGTTTTAGTCCCAAGTGGCCCAATACTTATGTCAAGTTGTAGTCCTAAGTGTCCCAATACTTTAGTCAATTTCTGGTCCTAAGTGTCCCAAAAGTTTTGTCCAGTTTTAGTCCTAAGTGTCCCAATACTTTTGTCCAGTGTAAGTGTCCCAATACTTTTGTCAAGTGGTAGTCCTAAGTGTCCCAATACTTTTGTCCAGTTTTAGTCCCAAGTGTCCCAATACTTTGGTCAAGTTGTAGTCGTAAGTGTCCCAATACTTTTGTCCAGTGTAGGTGTCCCAATATTTTTGTCCAGAGGTAGTCCTAAGTGTCCCAATACTTTTGTCTACTTTTAGTCCGAATTGTCCCAATACTTTTGTCTAGTGTACCTACCTTGTCAAATTGTGTGGGCATGCTGGTGCTGCCTGCTTTTAAGCAGCCCTACTTGAAAAAACAGCAGCATCAGCGCAGAGGTTCTTTGAAGGGTCATAAAATCAAAACCGGAGCAGGTATTAAAAC
This sequence comes from Nerophis lumbriciformis, assembly GCF_033978685.3. Classification (NCBI taxonomy): domain Eukaryota; kingdom Metazoa; phylum Chordata; class Actinopteri; order Syngnathiformes; family Syngnathidae; genus Nerophis; species Nerophis lumbriciformis. The sequence continues at coordinate 30,681,659 of NC_084576.2, forward strand.
TATTTCGATAACTTTTAATCAAAAGGGTTCAATCTCTCTCCTGTGTTAGTTTGAAGCCGAAACGACAAACACGCTCAGAGGAGATAATGTTTGAAGAAAGGTGACCGGTTTTTACAAAAATGTTGTGTTGAAGGGGGAATAGCAAACTTCCTGTAGATTTTTGCTGGGGGTTGTCAATTTATGAAATGTAGGTCTAAGTGAGACCTACGGAGAGGTTTTTGTTTCATGTCTCTCCGACCTTCCCGGTGGGAGTTACAGGCAGTTGTGTCATTTCTTTCTTCCGAGGAGCAGTTTTTTCTCCGTTTTATTAAAAAATTGCTCCAGAGCGCAATTTTTAAATTTGGGGTTAGGTTTTTTATTAGATCGCAATTCTTGCCAGTCCTGATGTGTGCGTTCAGTTTGGTGAGTTTTGAAGCATGTTAAGGGGGTCAAATTACAGCTCAAAAAGGCAAAAGTGACTGTTTTTAGTACTTTTTTGTCTTGAAGGGGGAATTGCCAACTTCCTGTTGATTTTTGCCCGAGGATGTACAATTATAAAAGGTAGATGTAAGTCAGACCTACATAGAGGTTTTTGTTTCATGTCTCTTCGACCTTCCTAGTGGGAGTTACAGGCAGTCTAGTTTTTTTTTTTTCCTAGGGGGCGCTAGAGCGCAATTTTGAGTTTTGGGGTTCGGTTTTTTTTATTAAAAGACAATTTTCGCAGGTCCTGATGTGTGGGTCAAATGTGGTGAGTTTTGAAGCATGTTAAGTGGGTCAAATTAGTGCTCAAAGAGGCGGCCGGTATAATAATAATAAAACCTTACAAATTCAATAGGTCCTTATGTCCTTATGTCCCATTGCAATGGGCCATGCGGGCCCTAATAAACAGAGGACATAGGAAATTAAATGAGCTCAAACATAACTACAAGTGAGGCATAATGATGCAATGAAGCTAGCCTAAATAGCATGTTAGCATTGATCAGCTAGCAGTCATGCACTGACCAAATATGCCCGATTAGCACTCCAACAATATCTATAACATCAACAAAGCTCACCTTTGTGCATTGACGCACAGCATAAAAAGTTTGGTGGACAAAATGAGACAGAATGAGTGGCATAAAATATTTATTTCTCTGGCATCGTCGTAGAAAGTTATACAGGTAAACAAACTACGGTCAGTTCAAGGACCGCCGAAATTAGTAGGACAAAACGGCGCTGGTCATATACTCTCATCAGAGAATGATGTTTAATATAAAAAGTGGGATTTCTAACAATTAGGGAGGTTTGTGTCATGTTGTCCTCCTACGGAAGCCCTAATAAAACATAAATATATTTTTGCAGACTCCTGGCTAATAAATCTTGTCAACAACCTATTTTCCCCTGACAAAAATAAGACAATAACTAATCAAAACAAATGCTTGTTGACTAAGACTTTGACAAAATTAACTGACATTTTAGTCAAGGAATAAAAACATTGTGTAATTATGTTGACTAAAACGTAATCATTTTAGCTTATATAGATTTTTGCCCAAAAGACTGACTAAAACTCAATTAAAAACTGCTGTCAAAATAAAAACACTGCAATGAACTCATCTTCTATTTTATGTCCTTCAATGACAGGAAGGAGCTTGTTATCATCGGACATCAGCACGGTACGTATTTTTTCCATTTGCAACGCACTCATTAAGTACACACACTCTTATGTCAAATACACAAAATATACAAACCCCGTTTCCATATGAGTTGGGAAATTGTGTTAGATGTAAATATAAACGGAATACAATGATTTGCAAATCATTTTCAACCCATATTCAGTTGAATATGCTACAAAGACAACATATTTGATGTTCAAACTGATAAACATTTTATTTATTTTTTTTGCAAATCATTACCGTATTTTCCGCACCATAAGGCGCCCTGGGTTATAAGCCGCGCCTTCAATGAACGGCATATTTCAAAACTTTGTCCACCTATAAGCCGCCCCGTGTTATAAGCCGCATCTAACTGCGCTAAAGGAATGTCAAAAAAACAGTCAGTCAAGCTTTAATAATATATTAAAAACCAGCGTGATGTGGGCGCGCATGGAGTCGTATATCAACATGGACGGAGCTGCGTGAAAAAAGCCACCCGGCCTCTTCGCGTGAACTTCCCTTAACCACTCGCTCATCTTTTCTTCATCCATCCATCCCTTCGAGTTAGCTTTTATGATGACGCCGGCTGGAAAGGTCTCTTTTGGCAAGGTCTTCCTTTTGAATATCACCATGGGTGGAAGTTTCTGGCCATTAGCATGGCAAGCTAGAACCACAGTGAAGGATGACTTCTCATTCCCTGTGGTGCGAATATTCACCGTACGTGCTCCCGTTGTATCCACAGTGCGGTTCACAGGAATATCAAAAGTCAGTGGAACCTCGTCCATGTTGATAATGTTCTCTGGCCGGATCTTTTTTTCAGCTATCTTGTTTTTACAATATGCACGGAAAGTAGCCAGCTTTTCTTGAAAGTCTTTAGGCAGTTGCTGTGAAATAGTAGTCCGTGTGCGGATGGAGAGATTGCGTCTTTTCATGAACCGGAAACCTGTCGCTTAGTAGGAGCCATTTTGTGGTCTTTACAGATGTAAACACACAAAGGAAATGAAACGTAATATCCGCGCGCTTCTTCTTCTTCTACGCGGGCGGGTGGTTGCTTACAGTAGAAGAAGAAGCGCTTCCTGTTCTATGGGGGCGGGTGCTTACCTTGGCGGTTGCTTGCGTAGAAGAAGAAGCACTTCCTCTTCTACGGGGAAAAAAGATGGCGGCTGTTTACCGTAGTTGCGAGACCGAAACTTTATGAAAATGAATCTTAATATTAATCCATATATAAAGCGCACCGGGTTATAAGCCGCACTGTCAGCTTTTGAGTAAATTTGTGGTTTTTAGGTGCGGCTAATAGTGCGGAAAATACGGTAACTTGAGAATTTGATGCCAGCAACACGTGACAAAGAAGTTGGGAAAGGTGGCAATAAATACTGATAAAGTTGAGGAATGCTCATCAAACACTTATTTGGAACATCCCACAGGTGTGCAGGCTAATTGGGAACAGGTGGGTGCCATGATTGGGTATAAAAACAGCTTCCCAAAAAATGCTCAGTCTTTCCCAAGAAAGGATGGGGCGAGGTACACCCCTTTGTCCGAAATTGCGTGAGCAAATAGTCGAACAGTTTAAGAACAACGTTTCTCAAAGTGCAATTGCAAGAAATTTAGGGATTTCAACATCTATGGTCCATAATATCATCAAAAGGTTCAGAGAATCTGGAGAAATCACTCCACGTAAGCGGCATGGCCGGAAACCATAACCGTAACAGCCATGTGGCCCTCAATGAAAAGCAGTGTGACACGCCTGTTCTAACTGATCTTTTTTGTAACACGGTTAATGAATGAAGTGTAGTTATTTCTGCACAATAACTCAGATATGGCAACACTAGCGAGCATTCTCCTGCTTATGAGGGGTTTTTTTTAAATGAAATTGATGTGCAAGTGTGCCTTATTTTGTGAGCAGTGTTTTCTAAATGCAGCATGTTTTCTGTGCACCCTCCAGATAAGATCCAACGTGTCACTTCCGCCGCTGTCGGGCGGCTTCAGTCCAGTTGGTCAACATCGAAAGGGGACGTCGTCCTTCAGGCGTCAGGCTGTGAGGATGCCGTCTTGTGAAATGTTCATTGTGTGAATGCTCCAAAACATGCTTTTCTACACCATAATCATCTATTATTAGGGACCGCAATGTCCCTTTGGGACAGAGGACCCTATTGTATTTGTAAGGTTTTATTATTATTATTATTCCGCCGCCTCTTTGAGCTGTAATTTGACCCTCTTAACATGCTTCAAAACTCACCAAATTTGACACACACATCAGGACTGGCGAAAATTGCCATCTAAACAAAAACCAAACTTTAAAAATCAAAATTGCGCTCTCGCGCCCCCTAGGAAGAAAAAAAAAAGACAAAACTGCCTGTAACTTCCAGTAGGAATGTCGTAGAAACATGAAACAAAAACCTCTATGTAGGTCTCACTTAGACCTAGATTTCATACATCGACAAAAATCAACAGGAAGTTTGCAAATCCCCCTTCAAAACAAAAGTTTTGTAAAAACAGTCACCTTTGCCTCTTTGAGCTGTAATTTGACCCCCTTAACATGCTTCAAAACTCACCAAACTGGACACACACATCAGGACTGGGGAAAATTGCGATCTAATAAAAAAAGCAAACCCCAAAACTCAAAATTGCGCTCTAGCGCCCCCTCGGAAGAAAACACAGACAAAACTGCCTGTAACTTCCAGTAGGAATGTCGTAGAGACATGAAACAAAAACCTCTATGTAGGTCTCACTTAGACCTACATTTCATATATTGACAACCCCCAGCAAAAAAACAACAGGAAGTTTGCAATTCCCCCTTCAAAACAAAAGTTTTGTAAAAACCGGTCACCTTTTTAAAAAAATGATCTCCTCTGAGCACGTTTGTCGTGTCGGCTTCAAACTAGCACAGGAGAGAGATTGAACCCTTCTGATTAAAAGTTAAAGAAAGGGTTTTAATTACTGCTCCGGTTTGGGTTTTATGTGCCGTCAAAGTCGGTCCCGTCCATCGCTGCTTGCAGCTTTAATTATTATTATTCCGCCGCCTCTTTGAGCTGTAATTTGACCCACTTAACATGCTTCAAAACTCACCAAATTTGACACACACATCAGGACTGGCGAAAATTGCCATCTAAACAAAAAACCAAACTTTAAAACTCAAAATTGCGCTCTAGCGCCCCCTAGGAAGAAAATAAAAAAAGACAAAACTGCCTGTAACTTCCAGCACGAATGTCGTAGAGACATGAAACAAAAACCTCTATGTAGGTCTCACTTAGACCTAGATTTCATACATCGACTTTCTTCAGCAAAAATCAACAGGAAGTTTGCAAATCCCCCTTCAAAACAAAAGTTTTGTAAAAACAGTCACCTTTGCCTCTTTGAGCTGTAATTTGACCCCCTTAACATGCTTCAAAACTCACCAAACTGGACACACACATCAGGACTGGGGAAAATTGCGATCTAATAAAAAAAGCAAACCCCAAAACTCAAAATTGCGCTCTAGCGCCCCCTCGGAAGAAAACACAGACAAAACTGCCTGTAACTTCCAGTAGGAATGTCGTAGAGACATGAAACAAAAACCTCTATGTAGGTCTCACTTAGACCTACATTTCATAAATTGACAACCCCCAGCAAAAAAACAACAGGAAGTTTGCAATTCCCCCTTCAAAACAAAAGTTTTGTAAAAACCGGTCACCTTTTTAAAAAAATGATCTCCTCTGAGCACGTTTGTCGTGTCGGCTTCAAACTAGCACAGGAGAGAGATTGAACCCTTCTGATTAAAAGTTAAAGAAAGGGTTTTAATTACTGTTCCGGTTTGGGTTTTATGTGCCGTCAAAGTCGGTCCCGTCCATCGCTGCTTGCAGCTTTAATTATTATTATTCCGCCGCCTCTTTGAGCTGTAATTTGACCCACTTAACATGCTTCAAAACTCACCAAATTTGACACACACATCAGGACTGGCGAAAATTGCCATCTAAACAAAAAACCAAACTTTAAAACTCAAAATTGCGCTCTAGCGCCCCCTAGGAAGAAAATAAAAAAAGACAAAACTGCCTGTAACTTCCAGCACGAATGTCGTAGAGACATGAAACAAAAACCTCTATGTAGGTCTCACTTAGACCTAGATTTCATACATCGACTTTCTTCAGCAAAAATCAACAGGAAGTTTGCAAATCCCCCTTCAAAACAAAAGTTTTGTAAAAACAGTCACCTTTGCCTCTTTGAGCTGTAATTTGACCCCCTTAACATGCTTCAAAACTCACCAAACTGGACACACACATCAGGACTGGCGAAAATTGCGATCTAATAAAAAAAGCAAACCCCAAAACTCAAAATTGCGCTCTAGCGCCCCCTCGGAAGAAAACACAGACAAAACTGCCTGTAACTTCCAGTAGGAATGTCGTAGAGGCATGAAACAAAAACCTCTATGTAGGTCTCACTTAGACCTACATTTCATATATTGACAACCCCCAGCAAAAAAACAACAGGAAGTTTGCAATTCCCCCTTCAAAACAAAAGTTTTGTAAAAACCGGTCACCTTTTTTCAAAAATGATCTCCTCTGAGCACGTTTGTCGTGTCGGCTTCAAACTAGCACAGGAGAGAGATTGAACCCTTCTGATTAAAAGTTGACAAAAGAGTTTTAATTACTGCTCCGGTTTGGGTTTTATGTGCCGTCAAAGTCGGTCCCGTCCATCGCTGCTTGCAGCTTTAATTATTATTATTCCGCCGCCTCTTTGAGCTGTAATTTGACCCACTTAACATGCTTCAAAACTCACCAAATTTGACACACACATCAGGACTGGCGAAAATTGCCATCTAAACAAAAACCAAACTTTAAAAATCAAAATTGCGCTCTCGCGCCCCCTAGGAAGAAAAAAAAGGACAAAACTGCCTGTAACTTCCAGTACGAATGTCGTAGAAACATGAAACAAAAACCTCTATGTAGGTCTCACTTAGACCTAGATTTCATACATCGACAAAAATCAACAGGAAGTTTGCAAATCCCCCTTCAAAACAAAAGTTTTGTAAAAACAGTCACCTTTGCCTCTTTGAGCTGTAATTTGACCCCCTTAACATGCTTCAAAACTCACCAAACTGGACACACACATCAGGACTGGGGAAAATTACGATCTAATAAAAAAAGCAAACCCCAAAACTCAAAATTGCGCTCTAGCGCCCCCTCGGAAGAAAACACAGACAAAACTGCCTGTAACTTCCAGTAGGAATGTCGTAGAGACATGAAACAAAAACCTCTATGTAGGTCTCACTTAGACCTACATTTCATAAATTGACAACCCCCGGCAAAAAAACAACAGGAAGTTTGCAATTCCCCCTTCAAAACAAAAGTTTTGTAAAAACCGGTCACCTTTTTTCAAAAATGATCTCCTCTGAGCACGTTTGTCGTGTCGGCTTCAAACTAGCACAGGAGAGAGATTGAACCCTTCTGATTAAAAGTTGACAAAAGAGTTTTAATTACTGCTCCGGTTTGGGTTTTATGTGCCGTCAAAGTCGGTCCCGTCCATCGCTGCTTGCAGCTTTAATTATTATTATTCCGCCGCCTCTTTGAGCTGTAATTTGACCCTCTTAACATGCTTCAAAACTCACCAAATTTGACACACACATCAGGACTGGCGAAAATTGCCATCTAAACAAAAAAACAAACTTTAAAACTCAAAATTGCGCTCTAGCGCCCCCTAGGAAGAAAAAAAAAAAAGACAAAACTGCCTGTAACTTCCAGCACGAATGTCGTAGAGACATGAAACAAAAACCTCTATGTAGGTCTCACTTAGACCTAGATTTCATACATCGACTTTCTTCAGCAAAAATCAACAGGAAGTTTGCAAATCCCCCTTCAAAACAAAAGTTTTGTAAAAACAGTCACCTTTGCCTCTTTGAGCTGTAATTTTACCCCCTTAACATGCTTCAAAACTCACCAAACTGGACACACACATCAGGACTGGCGAAAATTGCGATCTAATAAAAAAAGCAAACCCCAAAACTCAAAATTGCGCTCTAGCGCCCCCTAGGAATAAAACACAGACAAAACTGCTCCTCGGAAGAAAACACAGACAAAACTGCCTGTAACTTCCAGTAGGAATGTCGTAGAGACATGAAACAAAAACCTCTATGTAGGTCTCACTTAGACCTACATTTCATAAATTGACAACCCCAGGAAGTTTGCAATTCCCCCTTCAAAACAAAAGTTTTGTAAAAACCGGTCACCTTTTTTCAAACATGATCTCCTCTGAACGCGTTTGTCGTGTCGGCTTCAAACTAGCACAGGAGAGAGATTGAACCCTTCTGATTAAAAGTTGACGAAAGAGTTTTAATTACTGCTCCGATTGGGATTTTATGTGCCGTCAAAGTCGGTCCCGTCCATCGCTGCTTGCAGCTTTAATTATTATTATTATTCTCCAGATTTTACCACGCTCTACCTTCCACATTTTTCACCCGATTCAAACTGTTGCAACTTTAAACTGTTCAGCCTATTCGGGAATCGCGGGCTTTCCCTTGACAAATTCCCAGATTTCCCAGAATTCCAGGTTTTCCGGCACATTTTTCCCATTCAAAATGAATCAACCATTTTTCAAACTTCCACCATTTTCCCGTTTTTCAAACCATTCCACCTTCAACACGTTACACTCATCCTGGAAATTCAAACTATAATTTTTCCAAGTTCCAAAAAATTCCAGGAATTGCCAGAATTCCCTTCTTTTTTTTTTCAAACCCTTTTTTGACCTTTTTTTCTGGCGACTACTCCTCCCACATTTTTTTACCCACTTCAACCGTTCCACCGTCCAAACATTTCTTTTAATCAGGAAAAAAAACAAAGTAGTTTTTTTAACTGGAAAATTTCCCAGTTTTCCCGAAATTCCTGGAAATCCGAAATACCCATTTCTCAATTAAAAATTTTACTACTTAAACATTTCTTGACCGATTTGGAAACATCCAACACCAACCATTTCAACTCGATTCAGAACATTTTCTTTTTACCATTTTCTTAAAAATTCCCTTTTTTCCCCAGAATTCACAAATGTTCATGAAATTCCCATTGAAATGAATTGGCCATTTTTCAAACTTCCACCATTTTCACATTTTTCAACCGATTCAAATCATTCCACCTTCAACACGTTCCACTCATCCTGGAAATTCAAACTATGATTTTTCCAAGTTCCAAAAAATTGCAGGAATTGCCAGAATTCCCTTTTTTTTTAAACCCTTTTTTGACCATTTTTTCTGGCGACTACTCCTCCCACATTTTTTACCCACTTCAACCGTTGCACCGTCCAAACATTCCTTTTAATCAGGACAAAAAACAAAGTAGTTTTTTTAACTGGAAAAATTCCCAGTTTTCCCGAAATTCCTGGAAATCCGAAATACCCATTTCTCAATTAAAAATGTTACTACTTAAACATTTCTTGACCGATTTGAAAAAAAATCCAACACCAACCATTTCAACTCGATTCAGAACATTTTATTTTTACCATTTTCTTAAAAATTCCCTTTTTTCCCCAGAATTCACAAATGTTCATGAAATTGCCATTGAAATGAATTGGCCATTTTTCAAACTTCCACCATTTTCACATTTTTCAACCGATTCAAACCATTCCACTTTCAACATATTCCACTCATCCTGGAAATTCAAACTATAATTTTTCCAAGTTCAAAAAAATTCCAGGAATTCACAGAATTTCAAATCCTATTTTCACACTTTTTTTCAACCCACTTCAAGTGTTCCACCGTCAAAACATTCCTCTTTGTCAGGACAAAAAAAACAAAGTTGTTTTTTGAACTGGAAAAATTCCCGGTTTTCCCGAAATTCCAAGAATTCTGTAATACCATTTCGCAATTAAAAATGCTACGTCAACATTTCTCAACCATTTTGAAAAATTCCAACACCAACCATTTCAACTCATTCAGAACATTCAAGTTTTTTTTACCATTTTTTAAAAATTCCCTAGACAATATCCAAAAATTCCCAGTTTTCCCGAAATTCCTGGAAATCCAAAATACCATTTCTCAATTAAAAATGTTACTACTTAAACATTTATTGACCGATTTGAAAAATTCCAACACCAACCATTTCAAATCGATTCAGAACATTTTCTTTTTACCATTTTCTTAAAAATTTCCTTTTTTTCCCCGGAATTCACAAATGTTCATGACGTTCCCATTGAAATGAATTGGCCATTTTTCAAACTTCCACCATTTTCACATTTGTCAACCGATTCAAACCATTCCACCTTCAACACGTTCCACTCATCCTGGAAATTCAAACTATAATTTTTCCAAGTTCCAAAAAATTCCAGGAATTGCCAGAATTCTCTCTTCTTTTTTTTTCAAACCCTTTTTTGACCATTTTTTCTGGCGACTACTCCTCCCACATTTTTTACCCACTTCAACCGTTGCACCGTCCAAACATTCCTTTTAATCAGGACAAAAAACAAAGTATTTTTTTTAACTGGAAAAATTCCCAGTTTTCCCGAAATTCCTGGAAATCCGAAATACCATTTCTCAATTAAAAATGTTACTACTCAAACATTTCTTGACCGATTTGGAAACATCCAACACCAACCATTTCAACTCGATTCAGAACATTTTCTTTTTACCATTTTCTTAAAAATTCCCTTTTTTCCCCAGAATTTACAAATGTTCATGAAATTCCCATTGTTAATGAATTGGCCATTTTTCAAACTTCCACCATTTCCACGTTTTTCAACCGATTCAAACCATTCCACCTTCAACACGTTCCACTCATCCTGGAAATTCAAACTATAATTTTTCCAAGTTCCAAAAAATTCCAGGAATTGCCAGAATTCCCTTTTTTTTTTTTTTCAAACCCTTTTTTGACCATTTTTTCTGGCGACTACTCCTCCCACATTTTTCAACCCACTTCAACCGTTCCACCGTCCAAACTTTCTTCTTAATCAGGACAAAAAACAAAGTAGTTTTTTTAACTGGAAAAATTCCCAGTTTTCCCGAAATTCCTGGAAATCCGAAATACCATTTCTCAATTAAAAATGTTACTACCGTACTTAAACATTTATTGACCGATTTGAAAAATTCCAACACCAACCATTTCAAATCGATTCAGAACATTTTCTTTTTACCATTTTCTTAAAAATTTCCTTTTTTTCCCCGGAATTCACAAATGTTCATGACGTTCCCATTGAAATTAATTGGCCATTTTTCAAACTTCCACCATTTTCACATTTGTAAACCGATTCAAACCATTCCACCTTCAACACGTTCCACTCATCCTGGAAATTCAAACTATAATTTTTCCAAGTTCCAAAAAATTCCAGGAATTGCCAGAATTCCCTTTTTTTTTTTCAAACCCTTTTTTGACCATTTTTTCTGGCGACTACTCCTCCCACATTTTTTACCCACTTCAACCGTTGCACCGTCCAAACATTCCTTTTAATCAGGACAAAAAACAAAGTAGTTTTTTTAACTGGAAAAATTCCCAGTTTTCCCGAAATTCCTGGAAATCCGAAATACCATTTCTCAATTAAAAATGTTACTACTTAAACATTTCTTGACCGATTTGGAAACATCCAACACCAACCATTTCAACTCGATTCAGAACATTTTCTTTTTACCATTTTCTTAAAAATTCCCTTTTTTCCCCAGAATTCACAAATGTTCATGAAATTCCCATTGAAATTAATTGGCCATTTTCCAAACTTCCACCATTTCCACGTTTTTCAACCGATTCAAACCATTCCACCTTCAACACGTTCCACTCATCCTGGAAATTCAAACTATAATTTTTCCAAGTTCCAAAAAATTCCGGGAATTGCCAGAATTCCCTTTTTTTTTTTTTCAAACCCTTTTTTGACCATTTTTTCTGGCGACTACTCCTCCCACATTTTTTACCCACTTCAACCGTTGCACCGTCCAAACATTCCTTTTAATCAGGACAAAAAACAAAGTCGTTTTTTTAACTGGAAAAATTCCCAGTTTTCCCGAAATTCCTGGAAATCCGAAATACCATTTCTCAATTAAAAATGTTACTACTTAAACATTTCTTGACCGATTTGAAAAAAATCCAACACCAACCATTTTAACTCGATTCAGAACATTTTATTTTTACCATTTTCTTAAAAATTCCCTTTTTTCCCCAGAAATCACAAATGTTCATGAAATTCCCATTGAAATGAATTGGCCATTTTTCAAACTTCCACCATTTTCACATTTTTCAACCGATTCAAACCATTCCACCTTCAACACGTTCCACTCATCCTGGAAATTCAAACTATGATTTTTCCAAGTTCCAAAAAATTCCAGGAATTGCCAGAATTCCCTTTTTTTTTTCAAACCCTTTTTTGACCATTTTTTCTGGCGACTACTCCTCCCACATTTTTTACCCACTTCAACCGTTGCACCGTCCAAACATTCCCTTTAATCAGGACAAAAAACAAAGTAGTTTTTTTAACTGGAAAAATTCCCAGTTTTCCCGAAATTCCTGGAAATCCGAAATACCATTTCTCAATTAAAAATGTTACTACTTAAACATTTCTTGACCGATTTGGAAACATCCAACACCAACCATTTCAACTCGATTCAGAACATTTTCTTTTTACCATTTTCTAAAAAATTCCCTTTTTTCCCCAGAATTCACAAATGTTCATGAAATTCCCATTGAAATGAATTGGCCATTTTTCAAACTTCCACCATTTTCACATTTTTCAACCGATTCAAACCATTCCACCTTCAACACGTTCCACTCATCCTGGAAATTCAAACTATGATTTTTCTAAGTTCCAAAAAATTCCAGGAATTGCCAGAATTCCCTTTTTTTTCAAACCCTTTTTTGACCATTTTTTCTGGCGACTACTCCTCCCACATTTTTCAACCCACTTCAATCGTTCCACCGTCCAAACATTCTTCTTAATCAGGACAAAAAACAAAGTAGTTTTTTTAACTGGAAAAATTCCCAGTTTTCCCGAAATTCCTGGAAATCCGAAATACCATTTCTCAATTAAAAATGTTACTACTTGAACATTTCTTGACCGATTTGAAAAATTCCAACACCAACCATTTCAAATCGATTCAGAACATTTTCTTTTTACCATTTTCTTAAAAATTCCCTTTTTTCCCCTGGAATTCACAAATGTTCATGAAATTCCCATTGAAATGAATTGGCCATTTTTCAAACTTCCACCATTTTCACATTTTTCAACAGATTCAAACCATTCCACTCATCTTGGAAATTCAAACTAACATTTTTCCAAGTTCCAAAAAATTCCAGGAATTCACAGAATTTCAAATCCTATTTTCACCCTTTTTTTTTTTTTCAACCGTTCCACCGTCAAATCATTCCTCTTAATCAGGACAAAAAAGCAAAGTTGTTTTTTGAACTGGAAAAATTCCCGTTTTGTTTTAGAAATTCCAAGAATTCTGTAATACCATTTCTCAATTAGAAATGTTACGTCAACATTTCTCGACCATTTTGAAAAATTCCAACACCAACCATTTCAACTCATTCAGAACATTCAAAGTTTTTTTTTACCATTTTCTTACAAATTCCCTTGACAAATTCCCAGATTTCCCAGAATTTCAAGTTTTCCGGGGCATTTTTCCCATTTAAAATGAATTGGCCATTTTTCAAACTTCCACATTTTTCAACCTATTCAAACCATTCCACCTTCACCACATTCCACCATCCAAATTCCAGGATTTTCCAGAAAGCTCTATTGCCACCCTTTTTTCTGGCGACTACTCCTTCCACATTTTTCAAACCACTTCAACGGTTCCACCGTCAGTTGTCCCACAAAAAAATTCCAGGAATTCACAGAATTTCAAATACTATTTTCACCCTTTTTTTTCAACCCATTTCAACCGTTCCACCGTCAAATCATTCCTCTTAATCAGGACAAAAAACAAATTTGTTTTTTGAACTGGAAAAATTCCCGGTTTTCCCAAAATTCCAGGCATTCTGTAATACCATTTCTCAATTCAACATATTACTACTTAAAACATTTCTCGACCAATTAAAAAAAATTCCAACACCAACCATTTCAACTCATTCAGACCATTCAAGTTTTTTTTACCATTTTCCAAAAAATTCCCGCTTTTACCGAATTTCCAAAATTTTGGGGGAAATTCCCATTGAAATGAATGGGATATTCTTCAAACATCCACAATTCCCACATTCTTCAAACCATTCCACCTTTGACACATTCCACCATTCTGGAATATCAAAGTACCTTTTTCCCCAAGTTAAAAAAAATTCCCGATTTTCCCGAAATTCCCTAATACCATTTACTACGTCAACATTTCTTGCCCGATTACAAATCCAACACCAACCAATTCAGCTCATTCAGGACATTAATGCTCCTAATCATTTTTTTTAAAATCCCGCTTTTCCCCCAAATTTCCAGGAAGTTCCCATTGAAATGAATGGGACATTCTTCAAATTTCCACAATTCCCACATTCTTTAAACCATTCCACATTTGACACATTCCACCATTCTGGAATATCAAAGTACCTTTTTCCCCAAGTTACGGTAAAAAAAATTCCAGATTTTCCCGAAATTCCCTAATACCATTTACTACGTCAACATTTCTTGCCCAATTACAAATCCAACACCAACCAATTCAGCTCATTCAGGACATTAATGCTCCTAATCATTTTTTTAAAATCCCGCTTTTCCCCCAAATTTCCAGGAAGTTCCCATTGAAATGAATGGGACATTCTTCAAACTTCCACAATTCCCACATTCTTCAAACCATACCACCTTTGACACATTCCACCATTCTGGAATATCAAAGTACCTTTTTTCCAAGTTAAAAAAAATTCCAGATTTTCCCGAAATTCCCTTATACCATTTACTACGTCAACATTTCTTGCCCGATTTTAAACAAATCCAACACCAACCAATTCAGTTCATTCTGGACATTAATGCTCTTAATATTTTTTTAAAAATCCCGGTTTTCCCCAAATTTCCAGGAAGTTCCCATTGAGATGAATGGGACATTTTTCCAAGTTGCACAATTCCCACATTTTTCAACCTATTCAAACCATTCCAACATTAACACTTTCCCAAGTTCCAAACCAAAATCCGGTTTTCCTGGAAATTCAAACTCTTCAACCTATTCAAACCATTCCAATATTGAAACTATTCTTACATTCATACTACAATCTGTCAGCATTTCACTTCAACTTCAGCATTGGAGCATTCACACACAATTGCCTCATCTCGTTAACCTTAAAGTTCCTCCCGAGTGTTTTAATCAAAGGACATTGACACCCACAGGCTCCTCCCCCGAGCTACAACCCTGGAGTGGACTCCTCTCAACAAGTGGTAAGTGTCCCCGGGATGCTTCTCGCTTGATCCGGTCTCATCACTGGCATGTCTCCGCCAGGTGGTCTCGCTGTACGACTACAAAGCCAACCGCTCGGACGAGCTGTCGCTGCGTCGCGGCGACGTCATCCACGTGTTGTACAAGGACAACGACAACTGGTGGTTCGGGAGCCTGGCAGACGGGCAGCAGGGATATTTCCTCGCCGCTTACGTGGAGGATCAGAGTAAGGAGGATTGTTCTTGGGTTTTATTCGTGACACGCGCTGAGATTTGTTGTTGTTATTGTTATTCGTAGGAGACTCTGCTGAGGCGCTGGGCGGGCACGACGTCACGTCTGATGGGACTGTGGAGAGGTCCACACCAACCAGGGTGAGAAGATGCTGTAAATAGTGCTGATGTGGTAGCTAATGTGGGAAACAGCGGGAGGCAGCGTGCAGGTAAAAAGGTGTCTAATGCTTAAACCAAAAATAAACAAAAGGTGAGTGCCCTTAAGGAAAGGCATTGAAGCTTAGGGAAGGCTATGCAGAACGAAACTAAAACTGAACTGGCTACAAAGTAAACAAAAACAGAATGCTGGACGACAGCAAAGACTTACTGCGGAGCAAAGACAATGTACATCCGAACATGACATGACAATCAACAATGTCCACACTAAGAGGGATAAAGACAACTTAAATATTCTTGATTGCTCAAACAAAGTAGATGCGGGAAATATCGCTCAAAGGAAGACATGAAACTGCTACAGGAAAATACCAGAAAAAGACACCAAAATAGTATTAATTAATATTCGTCATAATTCAGAGGTGGGTAGAGTAGCCAGAAATTGTACTCAAGTAAGAGTACTGTTACTTTAGAGATTTATTACTCAAGTAAAAGTAAGGAGTAGTCACCCAAGTATTTACTTGAGTAAAAGTAAAAAGTACTACTCAAGTACTGAGTAAATGAGTAACCTGTTCGTTTAATGACGACGGCAACAAATAATGCACAAAAATTGGCTACTCTACCCACCTCTGATTCAGAGCCAGGAATATCTCTTAAGCAACTAAAACAATAATATATATTAAATAATAATACATTAACATAAAACAAATTAAGGCAAATTCAATCAATCAACCAATGTTTATTTATATAGCCCTAAATCACAAGTGTCTCAAAGGGCTGCACAAGCCACAACGACATCCTCGGTACAAAGCCCACATAAGGGCAAGGAAAAACTCACCCCAGTGGGACGTCGATGTGAATGACTATGAGAAACCTTGGAGAGGACCGCATATGTGGGTAACCCCCCCCCCCCCCCCCTCTAGGGGGGGGGGGGGGGGTTGAGCCACAATAACTTAACAGCACCATAGGCTCAGTAAGCAGAGATTACAAAGGAAAATAACAAGTTAGCCTTTATGCAAACCATAAACTCTGATAGGTGTGGGCTGCATCTGGGAACACACTGTGCACTTCTGATTGGTGTTTGTACGCATGCGTGCGTGTGTGTGTGACTGTGTGTGTGTGTGTGTGTGTGTGTGTGTGTGTGTGTGTGTGTGTGTGTCTATGAGGCTACAGTGTGTTGATAAATGTCCCCACACGATGTACATTTGACAGTGATTCATAGCAGGGAAGCTAACATCAGCCTACGGTAACAGCCAAAATATCTACTAACGTTACTTACCGCCATGTGCTTCCTCAAATTTGACGTTGAGTTCATGTAAGCTTAAGCTTGTTGTTGTTTGCCGCTGAAACTTTATGTGCAGTTAATCATGTGACCGCCTGGCTCTGTTTGATTGGTGAAACGGAGTCAAACGTCACCAGTGACTGTATTTGATTGGTGAAACGCAGGCATGTGATAAATCCTACTTTGAAGGTCTGTCTGACAAAGCAAAACAAACAAAGCGTGCATTAACAGATCAATAAAAATCAGTAGCGAGTAGCGAGCTGAATGTAGATAAATGGAGCGGAGTAAAAGTAGTGTTTCTTCTCTATAAATATACTCAAGTAAAAGTAAAAGTATGTTGCATTAAAACTACTCTTAGAAGTACAATTTATCCCAAAAGTTACTCAAGTAGATGTAACGGAGTAAATCATACTTGCCAACCTTGAGACCTCCGATTTCGGGAGGTGGGGGGCGTGGTCGGGGGCGTGGCTAAGATATATATATATACATATATATTTTATTATATATATAAATAAAAGAAATACTTGAATTTCAGTGTTCATTTATTTACACATATACACACACATAACACTCCTCTACTCATTGTTGAGTTAAGGGTTGAATTGTCCATCCTTGTTCTATTCTCTGTCACTATTTCAGAACACACACATTATACAAATATACATTATAAAATCAATAAGAAAACGGGAGCTCTAATTTGGGAGTCTGAATTAGGATCAGAAGTTCCTATATAAACATTGCGCACTCACGTCGCCATTTTGTATTGATTACCGCAGCTGTGCACTGGATTCATTCACAAATACAAACTACAACTCACAAACACTTTAGAGTTAGGCTCCACCATCAGAATGTGTACTTAAACTTATAAAGATCACATGGATATTATTCAGTGAGTTGATTCACCAAAACTAGCCTGTTATACAGGAGGAGAGGCGCTGAATTTCGGGAGTCTCCCGGAAAATCCGGGAGGGTTGGCAAGTATGGAGTAACTGTAGCGCGTTACTACCCACGTCTGTTCACAATAAAAGACATAGGAGTAAGTGTTCAAACTTAAAAAGATGTATTTTCCCCCTCTATGTGTGCTTCCAAGATGTCTGCTGCAATCACTGCTGCTGGGGAACTTCGCTTTCTCTCCGAGCCAAATCTGTCCGACACCGAGCCAGAGGTGACGAAAGCCAAGTGAGTAACTTGTTACTATTTTTTTTGAACGCCCCAATGCTCAACGGAAATGCTGAATGAATGTAGAATGAACGTAAGAATATGTTAAAACCTCTAAATCAGGGGTGGGCAATTCATTTTTACCGGGGGCCGCACGAGCAACCCGAGCACTGCTGGAGGGCCACACCGACAAAATTTCAATTAAATTTTGCTCAAATTATTTTTGATATACCGTAAGATAAATAATAATAATAACAAGCAGCATTGGTCGGGCCCACGTATTTGGCAGGTGCTAGTCCTAAGTGTCCCAATACTTTTGTCCAGTGATAGTCATAAGTGTCCCAATACTTTTGTCTACTTTTAGTCTGAAGTGTCCCAAGACTTTTGTGTAGTGTACCTACCTTGTCTGCATTGTGTGGGCACGCTGGTGCAACCTGCTTTTAAGCAGCCATCTTAAAAAAACAGCAGCGCAGCAGCATCAGCGCAGCGGGTCTTTGAAGGGTCATAAAATCAAAACCGGAGCAGTTAGAAAAAAAAGCGCTTCTGTCATTGTAATCAGAAGGGTTCAATCTCTCTCCTGTGTTAGTTTGAAGCCGAAACGACAAACGCGCTCAGAGGAGATAGTTTTTGAAGGAAGGTGACCGTTTTTTACAAAACATTTGTTTTGAAGGGGGAATAGCAAACTTCCTGTTGATTTTTTGCTGGGGGTTGTCAATTTATGAAATGTAGGTCTAAGTGAGACCTACATAGAGGTTTTTGTTTCATGTCTCTCCGACCTTCCCAGTGGGAGTTACAGGCAGTTTTGTCATTTTTTTCTTCCGAGGAGCAGTTTTTTTTGCGTTTTATTAAAAAATTGCAGTAGAGCGCAACTTTGAGATTTGGGGTTAGGTTTTTTTTTTAGATCGCAATGTTTGCCAGTCCTGATGTGTGCGTTCAGTTTGGTGAGTTTTGAAGCATGTTAAGGGGGTCAAAATACAGCTCAAAGAGGCAAAAGTGACTGTTTTTAGTACTTTTTTGTCTTGAAGGGGGAATTGCCAACTTCCTGTTGATTTCTGCCCAAGAATGTACAATTATGAAATCCAGGTCTAAGTCAGACCTACATAGAGAATTTTGTTTCATGTCTTTCCGACCTTCCTAGTGGGAGTTAAAGGCAGTCTAGTTTTTTTTTTCCCCAGGAAGCGCTCGAGCGCAATTTTGAGTTTTGGGGTTCGGTTTTTTTATTAAAAGACAATTTTCGCAGGTCCTGATGTGTGGGTCAAATATGGTGAGTTTTGAAGCATGTTAAGTGGGTCAAATTAGAGCTCAAAGAGGCGGCCGGTATAATAATAATAATAAAACCTTACAAATTCAATAGGTCCTTATGTCCCATTGCATAAGGACTCCCTTTGGGAGTCCTTATACAATGGGCCATGCGGGCCCTAATAATTTCATTTAACCTAACTTAACTTTATACAAAAGCAGATTGCTTTTGATGGTTTTTGTCTTGAAGGGGGAATTGCCAACTTCCTGTTGATTTCTGCCCAAGAATGTACAATTATGAAATCCAGGTCTAAGTCAGACCTACATAGAGAATTTTGTTTCATGTCTTTCCGACCTTCCTAGTGGGAGTTAAAGGCAGTCTAGTTTTTTTTTTTTTCCTAGGAAGCGCTAGAGCGCAATTTTGAGTTTTGGGGTTCGGTTTTTTTATTAAAAGACAATTTTCGCAGGTCCTGATGTGTGGGTCAAATATGGTGAGTTTTGAAGCATGTTAAGTGGGTCAAATTAGAGCTCAAAGAGGCGGCCGGTATAATAATAATAATAAAACCTTACAAATTCAATAGGTCCTTATGTCCCATTGCATAAGGACTCCCTTTGGGAGTCCTTATACAATGGGCCATGCGGGCCCTAATAATTTCATTTAACCTAACTTAACTTTCTACAAAAGCAGATTGCTTTTGATGGTTTTTGTCTTGAAGGGGGAATTGCCAACTTCCTGTTGATTTCTGCCCAAGAATGTACAATTATGAAATCCAGGTCTAAGTCAGACCTACATAGAGAATTTTGTTTCATGTCTTTCCGACCTTCCTAGTGGGAGTTAAAGGCAGTCTAGTTTTGTTGTTTTTTTCCTAGGAAGCGCTAGAGCGCAATTTTGAGTTTTGGGGTTCGGTTTTTTTATTAAAAGACAATTTTCGCAGGTCCTGATGTGTGGGTCAAATATGGTGAGTTTTGAAGCATGTTAAGTGGGTCAAATTAGAGCTCAAAGAGGCGGCCGGTATAATAATAATAATAAAACCTTATAAATTCAATAGGTCCTTATGTCCTTATGCAATGGGACATGCGGGCCCTAATAAAACCTTAGAAATTCAATAGGTCCTTATGTCCCATTGCATAAGGACTCCCTTTGGGAGTCCTTATACAATGGGCCATGCGGGCCCTAATAATTTCATTTAACCTAACTTAACTTTATACAAAAGCAGATTGCTTTTGATGCTTTTATTTTGAACACTGTCTTACACAACACTTCCTGATGTATAATACAATGCAAAAATGTCCATTTCTGTCACTTTATCCTGCATCCTCTTTAAAAGTCCAACATTTTTGGACAACCATCTGTTGTCACACCTGCCAGCTTTTGTCCCATTTCAGTCCTAACATGTCCAAACACGCATGTGAACAAGTCATTATCTGTGATTGTCCCTTTAATTGACCGCATGGCTGCCAGCTCCTCCGTGATTTGAAAGTCTGCAGTTATCCCACGTAAGAAGATGAGCAGCTGGGCGGTGTCACGTACATCGCAGCTCTCATCCAAAGCCGGCGATAAAAGAGTCACAGTCGGCCGTTCTGTTCTTCAGCTGAAGCTCCCAAGTTTCCAGCGATGGTCTCAACCCGCCTCGTTACAGTGCGTCAGGAGAGTGACACGTTGTCAAATGCGCCCCTCTTCTCCGGGCATATCAGCGCAACAGAGTCCAATAAGCACTCTTTAATAAACGCCTTACTTTTTCTGGCGATTTTGTGAGAAATGACGAAACTTGTCCTGACGGCTGCATCTCTGGGGGGGTGAAATTTGGCAAAAAGTCCTTGTTGTGTGTTTAGATATTCCTCGTGCTCCAGTGATAATGATACTTGTAAGAAACGTTCTTTATTTGTCACCATGGAGGCGAGGATTAGTGATTTAGAAGTAGCTAAAACACTGCCGACTGCGGAGATCCGCCCATTGCGTAAGACATACGCAATGGGCGGATCTACACCTGACATCCACTGTAATGATACCAAGTACTGGAGTCGATACTACTATGATTACATCGATATTTTTTTAGCATCACTAAATCTTTTTTCGTTTTTTTTAAATGTATATTATGTTTATAAAGTCAGTAAATACATCCCTGGACACATGAGGACTTTGAATATGACCAATGTATGATCCTGTAACTACTTGGTATCACATCCATACCTAAATGTGTGGTATCATCCAAAACTAATGTCACGTATCAAAGAAGAGAAGAATAAGTGATTATTACATTTGAACAGAAGTGTAGATAGAACATGTTGAAACAGAAAATAAGCAGATATTAACAGTAAATTACGGAGCCCCTAAAGCAGGGGTCCCCAAACTTTTTGACTCAGGGGCCGCATTGGGTTAAAAAAATTTGGCCGGGGGCCAGGCTATATATAGGGATTTTTTTTTAATTTTTATATATATATATATAATTGTATTTTTTTTATTTATTTTTTTAGACATGTATCTCGTGCGCACGAGAAACTTTTTAAAGTTATAAAAAAAAAAAATATTTATATATTTTATAATTATTTTTTTTAAGACATGTATCTTGTGCGCACGAGATACATGTCTTAAAAATAAAAAAATTATAAGTTTTTTTAGTTTTTTTTAGACATGTATCTCGTGCGCACGAGATACATGTATTAAAAATAAAAAAAAATTATAATTTTTTTTAGACATGTATCTCGTGCGCACGAGATACATGTCCCATTCAAATTCCCCCATGTCTCTTTAGGGGCTCCGTAGTAAATGAACGAGTAGATTAATGATTCATTTTTACAGCTTGTCCCTCATAATGTGTACAAAATAATAGGTGTATAAATGACACAATATGTTACTGCATACGTCAGCAGACTAATTAGGAGTCTTTGTTTGTTTACTTACTACTAAAAGACAAGTTGTCTAGTATGTTCACTATTTTATTTAAGGACTAAATTACAATAATAAACATATGTTTAATGTACCCTAACATTATTTAATATTGATATTATTTAACATTATTTAAGGACTAAATTACAATAATCAACATATGTTTCATGTACCCTAATATTTAATATTTAATATTAATATTAATATTTTTAACATTATTTAAGGACTAAATTACAATATTCAACATATGTTTCATGTATCCTAATATTATTTAATATTACTATTAATATTATTTAACATTATTTAAGGACTAAATTACAATAATAAACATATGTTTCATGTATCCTAAGATTATTTAATATTAATATTAATATTATTTAACATTATTTAAGGACTAAATTACAATAATAAACATATGTTTCATGTACCCTAATATTATTTAATATTAATATTATTTAACATTATTTAAGGACTAAATTACAATAATAAACAAATGTTTCATGTACCCTAAGATTGTTTAATAGTATTTAATATTAATATTAATATTATTTAACATTATTTAAGGACTAAATTGCAATAATCAACATATGTTTCATGTACCCTAATATTATTTGATAGTATTTATTAATATTATTCAACATTATTTAAGGACTAAATTACAATAATAAACATATGTTTCATGTACCCTAAGATTATTTAATATTAATATTAATATTATTTAACATTATTTAAGGACTAAATTACAATAATCAACATATGTTTCATGTACCCTAATATTATTTAATATTAATAATAATATTATTTAACATTATTTAAGGACTAAATTGCAATAATCAACATATGTTTCATGTACCCTAATATTTAATATTAATATTAATATTATTTAACATTATTTAAGGACTCAATTACAATAACAAACATATGTTTAATGTACCCTAAGATTATTTAATATTATTATTTAACATTAAGGACTAAATTACAATAATCAACATGTTTCATGTACCCTAATATTATTTAATAGTATTTAATATTAATATTAATATTATTTAACATTATTTAAGGACTAAATTACAATAATAAACAAATGTTTCATGTACCCTAAGATTATTTGATAGTAATTAATATTAATATTATTTAACATTATTTAAGGACTAATTTGCAATAATCAACATATGTTTCATGTACCCTAATATTATTTGATAGTATTTAATATTAATGTTAATATTATTTAACATTATTTAAGGACTAATTTGCAATAATAAACATATGTTTCATGTACCCTAAGATTATTTAATATTGATATTATTTAACATTTTTTAAGGACTAAATTACAATAATCAACATATGTTTCATGTACCCTAATATTATTTAATATTAATATTAATATTAATATTATTTAAGGATTAAATTACAATAATCAACATATGTTTCATGTACCCTAATATTATTTAATATTAATATTATTTAACATTATTTAAGGACTAAATTGCAATAATCAACATGTTTCATGTACCCTAAGATTATTTAATATTGATTAACATTATTTAAGGACTAAATTATAATAATCAACATATGTTTCATGTACCCTAATATTATTTAATATTAATATTAATATTATTTAACATTATTTAAGGACTAAATTACAATAATCAACATGTGTTTCATGTACCCTAATATTATTTAATATTAATATCAATATTATTTAACATTATTTAAGGACTAAATTGCAATAATCAACATATGTTTCATGTACCCTAATATTATTTAATAGTATTTAATATTAATATTATTTAACATTATTTAAGGACTAAATTACAATAACAAACATATGTTTCATGTACCCTAATATTATTTAATAGTATTTAATATTATTTAACATTATTTATTATATATTTATATTATAATAAACATATGTTTCATGTACCCTAAGATTTGTTGTTCAAATAAAGACAATAATGCCATTTGTTGTGGTCCCCTTTATGTGGAAAAGTATCGAAATACATTTAGGTACCGGTACCAAAATATAGGTTTTGGGACAACCCTAATTGAAACATAAATAGTGTTGATGTTTACGAATCTTCCTTTGACGCAGGCTCAAGAAGAAAAGGAAGGTTAAAAAGCTGCCATCGCCGCCGTTGTCGTCGTCCCAGGCCACTTTTTCCGAGCCAGACGAGGACAGCACGAGACCGCGGCCGGTCCGCCGTCCTCTCCCCAAGAGACCGAGCAGACAAGCTGACGGTACTTTGCCGCCTGATGCCTGATTGGAGACTTTTTTTGGTCAGGTTTGTGCGTAAAGACGACAATCCTTCCAGATGTTTATTTTTTTTTCTTCATAAAAATGTCTGGACGGAGATTATTTATTCATAAAGATAGAATTTTTTTCTTATTTTTGTTTAGCTTTTTTTTATATACATGAGTTTATGTTCCAAGGTTTATGTGGCAATAAACAGACTTTTAACTAAAGGACAACGCAGATGTCATGTACATATTTACAAGATTTATTCAAATCAGTGCTTTTTAATACAGTATTTACTTGTCCCCTTTTAACATGAGCATATGTAGTGTTGTTGACTTTATTACACAGGACCGTTCAGGAGAGGGCGTGATTCATTCTGTCCCCTCTCGCCCCGAAACCTTGAAAAGAAGTAGAAGTACAAGTCAGTAAAGAAATGCATTATTATGGTAAATGTTTTCATTTGGTGAACAATGGATCCGAGGTCCAATACGCAAAAAACAACATTCACAAATATACAGTAAATGCTCGGAATGACACCGCAGTGTTTGTAAAATACCGTAGTTTCCGGACTATAGAGAGCACCAACTATATACTAGGGGGAAAATGTTTTATTTATTTATTAGCCGTACCCCAGATATACTGTATTTGGCCACCTGCCTTGACTCACCCCCACTTCTAACCCGTAGGGTTCAATATGATGACATTTATTAAACAAGACAAGAAGCAAGGAATTAAACAGAGACAGAATTAAATTTGGCTCAATTGAGGAGAGACGTCTGGACTGTACTCTTTGTACAGGCTCACCACGCTCCTGACGAAAGACTGTACTTTTATTTGGACTTTCCCTGATTACATGGCAACAGCTGTTTCTAAGGGACAATGTACGTAAAAAAATATATATAATAGGGGTGTCAAATTTTTTTATTTTCAGATAATAAAAAAGAAAAAAAAATATTTATTTTAACAATTATATAAAAAAATGTAAAAAAAAAAAATGTATATTGATAAAAATAAAAAATACATTTTTTATTTTTTTTATGATTCTTAATCAATTCAAAAAATCAAAAATCGATTTAATTGTATTAAATTTTTTTTTCAATCTGTCTCGTCCAGCCACTCAGACAAATCATATATAGTTGATGTAGATGATCATATCTGCTGGAATTTTTTTTTTTTTTTTTTTTACAGTAAAAGCGTTGGTACTTTTTTTCTATTTCCTTTTTCAATGCTCAAAATTAAAAACCTTCACTGTAAAATGTACAGATTTTTTTTTCATAAAAATGTACGTAAAAAAATATATAATAGGGGTGTTGAAAAAAGATATATATATATATATATACATAAAAAAATTATAGGGGTGTCAAAAAAAAAAAATTCAGGTAATAAAAAAGAACAATATGTATATATATTTAAAACATATATGAAAAAATCTATATAATAGGGGTGTCAAAAAAAAAAAGTTCAGATAAAAAAAGATATGTATATATATATTAAAAAATTATATAAAAATATCTCAAAATACATTATATATATACCGTATTTTCCGCACTATAAGGCGCACCTAAAAACCACAAATTTTCTCAAAAGCTGACAGTGCGCCTTATAACCCGGTGCGCTTTATATATGGATTAATATTAAGATTCATTTTCATAAAGTTTCGGTCTCGCAACTTCGGTAAACAGCCGCCATCTTTTTTCCCGGTAGAACAGGAAGCGCTTCTTCTTCTACGCAAGCAACCACCCGCCCGCGTAGAAGAAGAAAAAGCGCACGGATATCACCGTACGTTTCATTTCCTTTGTGTGTTTACATCTGTAAAGACCACAAAATGGCTCCTACTAAGCGACCGGGATCCGGTTCATGAAAAGACGCAATCTCTCCATCCGCACACGGATTACTATTTCACAGCAACTGATATTCCTGTGAACCGCACTGTGGATACAACGGGAGCACGTACGGTGAATATTCGCACCACAGGGAATGAGAAGTCATCCTTCACTGTGGTTCTAGCTTGCCATGCTAATGGCCAGAAACTTCCACCCATGGTGATATTCAAAAGGAAGACCTTGCCAAAAGAGACCTTTCCAGCCGGCGTCATCATAAAAGCTAACTCGAAGGGATGGATGAAGAAAAGATGAGCGAGTGGTTAAGGGAAGTTTAAGTTTACGCGAAGAGGCCGGGTGGCTTTTTTCACGCAGCTTCGTCCATGTTGATATACGACTCCATGCGCGCCCACATCACGCTGGTTTTAATATATTATTAAAGTTTGACTGACCTATCTGACTGTTTTTTTGACATTCCTTTAGCGCAGTTAGATGTGGCTTATAACACGGGGCGGCTTATAGGTGGACAAAGTTTTGAAATATGCCGTTCATTGAAGGCGCGGCTTATAACCCAGGGCGCCTTATGGTGCGGAAAATACGGTAATAGGGGTGTCACAAAAAAAATTCAGATAATAAAAAAGAACAATATGTATATATATTTAAAAAATATATGAAAATATCTACAAATACATTATACATATTTTTTGGTGTTAAAATCAAAATAAGTGCCTAAATGATCGATTTCAAAGCAAGTTATCCATCAAATTGTACACTATAGACATTATTTTCACTGCAAAAAAACAAAACAACAGGTCACCGGAATTTGTTATTTACGGTAATAAAAAATGTAGATTTTACAGTAAAAGCGTTGGTACTTTTTTTCTATTTCCTTTTTCAATGCTCAAAATTAAAAACCTTCACTGTAAAATGTACAGATTTTTTTTATAACAATGTACGTAAAACATATATATAATAGGAGTGTCAAAAAAAAAAAAAAATTTAGATAAAGAAAAAAGATACATAGATACATATATATTAAAAAAATTATATAAAAATATCTAAAAATATGTTATACATATTTTTTGGTGTTAAAATCAAAATAAGTGCCTAAATGATCGATTTCAAAGCAAGTTATCAATCAAATTGTACACTGTAGAAATTATTTTTACTGAAAAAAAACAAACGGGTCGGTCACCTGATTTTTTTTTTTTTTTTACAGTAATAAAAAACTGTAGATTTTACAGTAAAAGCGTTGGTACTTTTTTTCTATTTTCTTTTTCAATGCTCAAAATTAAAAACCTTCACTGTAAAATGTACAGATTTTCTTCATAACAATGTACGTAAAAATATATATAATAAGGGTGTCAAAAAAAGATATATATATATATATATATACATAAAAAAATTATAGGGGTGTCAAAAAAAAAAATTCAGGTAATAAAAAAGAACAATATGTATATATATATTTGAAAAATATATGAAAAAATATATATAATAGGGGTGTCAAAAAAAATAAAATTTCAGATAAAAAAGAAAAAAAGATATGTAAATATATATTAAAAAATTATATAAAAAATATCTCAAAATACATTATTATATATATAATAGGGGTGTCACAAAAACAAATTCAGATAATAAAAAAGAACAATATGTATATATATTTAAAAAATATATGAAAATATCTAAAAATACATTATACATATTTTTTGGTGTTAAAATCAAAATAAGTGCCTAAATGATCAATTTCAAAGCAAGTTATCCATCAAATTGTACACTATAGACATTTTTTTTACTGCAAAAAAACAAAACAGGTCACCGGAATTTATTTACAGTAATAAAAAACTGCAGATTTTGCAGTAAAAGCGTTGGTATTTTTTTCTATTTCCTTTTTCAATGCTCACAATTAAAAACCTTCACTGTAAAAATTTTTTTATAACAATGTATGTAAAAAATATATATAATAGGGGTGTCAAAAAAAAAAAAATTCAGATAATAAAAAATATATATATATATATATATATTTGAAAATTATATAAAAATATCTAAAAATACATTATACATATTTTTTGGTGTTAAAATCAAAATAAGTGCCTAAATGATCGATTTCAAAGCAAGTTATCCATCAAATTGTACACTGTAGAAATTATTTTTACTGAAAAAAAAAAAACAAATGGGTCGGTCACCTGATTTTTTTTTAATAACAATGTATGTAAAAAATATATATAATAGGGGTGTCAAAAAAAAAATTCAGATAATAAAAAAGAAAAATATATATATATATATATTTGAAAATTATATAAAAATATCTAAAAATACATTATACACATTTTTTGGTGTTAAAATCAAAATAAGTGCCTAAATGATCGATTTCAAAGCAAGTTATCCATCAAATTGTACACTGTAGAAATTATTTTTACTGCAAAAAAAAAAACTACATTTTACAGTAAAAGCATTGGTACTTTTTTCTGTTTCCTTTTTCAATGCTCATAAAATGTACAGATTTTTGTTTATAACAATGTACGTAAAAAATAGATATAATAGGAGTGTCAAAAAAGAATAAATTTTCAGATAATAAAAAAGAAAAAAATATATATTTAAAAAAATTATATAAAAATATATGAAAAAAAATCTATAAATAATACATATATATTGATTTAAAAAAATATATGTATATTGATTTAAAAAAATATAAAAATGTTTTCATAATATCTATGACGAGGGAAGGTTGTTTGGATTGTGTCATATAAGTAAAAGCTGTTCTATTTTTTCTAGGTACTTTCAATGGCTCATCGATCTGATTTACTCACATCGACCACAAGATAGCAGCTAAAATATGTAGCATTCAGAAACCGCCTGGTATTTAAGATTAATTTGGAATCACATCGCTGTTTGATGCTTGGTTTAACTCATGACGTCTCGCGGGGGCCAAATTGAAGAGGCTGGTGGGCCGCAGCTTGGACACCACTGCAGCACATACAGTGAGCCAACTCATCTAGAAGATAGCACAAACAATAGAACACCTAAGTGTATTAAAATACCCAAAATTAGCCGCACCGTTTTATAAGCCGCGGGGTTCAAAGCGTTGGGGGGAAAAAAGATTTACTGTAAGAAAATGAGTTGTGTGCATAATGTTAGGTAGAAGTGCGAGTCAAACAGGTGTGTTGTTACCTGTGTTGCTGTGCTGATTGTGAGACGTAGTAAAGCCCCAGCAGGACAGCCTGGGGACACAATCGGACACAATTGTTCAACTTCTTCTTTAAACCTTCTACTGTACATCACAAGGTTGTGTTGTAGAACACAAAGGCAATTATTGTATTATCGCTATCATCTTATGTTTACAAGCTGCGGGGCAAAAATGGCCCACAGTCCACACTTTGCCGGTCTCTAACTAACCCTTTGTACTTTAGAGAGATAAACACCCTGGAATGTACAGTAATAATTCATTTACAGTAATTACTCATTTACAGTAATAATTCACATGCAATAACTGAGTCATAAAGTGTAGCTAGAGCCACGGCCGCAAATAAAGACTTACACCAAAGAAGGCCAGACCTCCTTGGATGGCGGCGGCCCACTCGAAGCTCAGACGCTGTGTGATGACTCCGCCCATGGTGGGCCCGTAGAACATCCTGGAAATAAGACCCAAGCACACAGACATAATATCATGTACAGTAGCTGTATTTTCTCCATTATAAGGGTCTAGTCAGCTCTATTTTCATACAACTAAAGTTCCTTGGGTGAATAATGTAAAGTCACCACACCGGTATGTTTTAGCACTTTCATGGTGAGTTCACTGACAGATATAAGTAAGAACTTTACACTACTTTATATTAGAAATGGCAACAGTGGAGGATGAATGTCACATAAGAAGATAGAGAAAAAGAAGAAGCTTATCGACTACGGACTTATGCAGGCAGATCCCAAATACAGATCAGCAGGTACCAGTTTTACATTTTTCCCATCATGCTTTGTAATGGATTTATATATTTTTTTATGGTTCATGGATGTTTTTTTTTTTAAATATCCACAAATTGTGTCATATTGTGTTGTGTGACCATGCCTGTTGGCATTTTGTGTTGGTTCAAATTTTTTTTTCATTTACACCATGACTAAGGAAGGTTGTTTGCTCTGGGTCATATAAATTAATCCACGACAACCTCAAAGTTTTGCAATCACTCAGAAATATCAAGCAGCACATGGATAAGTGTGGAGATAATGTTTAGCATTTTTCCCATCATCCTTTGTAATTGATTTAAATGGGTGTAATTTAGATTTTTTTTTTATGGTGCATGGACATTTTTTTAAATAATATCCACAAATTGTGTCATATTGTGTTGTGTTGTCTGTTGGCATTTTGTGTTGGTTCGATTATTTTTTTTTTCCTTCAATTTGCAGAAATCAGAAATATCACGCAGCTAAAGTGCGCCAAAAATGGGTAAGTTTGGAGGGATTGTTTTGCATTTTTCCCATCATGCTTTGTAATGGGTTAATTTAGATTTTTGTTTTGGTGCATGGCTCTTTTTTTTTTTTTTTAATATCTACAAATTGTTTTGTGTGATCATGTTTGTTGGCATTTTGCGTTGGTTAAATTTTTTTTTTTTCATTTGCACCATGACTAAGGAAGGTTGTTTGCACTGGGTCATATAAATACATCCATGACAACCTTCTTAAAGTTTTGCAATCAATCAGAAATATCAAGCAGCTAAAGTGCACCACACATGGATAAGTGTGGAGATAATGTTTAGCATTTTTCCCATCATCCTTTGTAATTGATTTAAATGGGTGTAATTTAGATTTTTTTTTTTATGGTGCATGGACATTTTTTTAAATAATATCCACAAATTGTGTCATATTGTGTTGTCTGTTGGCATTTTGTGTTGGTTCGATTTTATTTTTTTTTTTCAATTTGCAGAAATCAGAAATATCACGCAGCTAAAGTGCGCCAAAAATGGGTAAGTTTGGAGAGATTGTTTTGCATTTTTCCCATCATGCTTTGTAATGGGTTAATTTAGATTTTTGTTTTGGTGCATAGACCTTTTTTTTTTCTTTTTTTTTAATATCCACAAATTGTTTAGTGTGATCATGTCTGTTGGCATTTTGTGTTGGTTCTATTTTTTTTTTTTTTGCACCATGACTAAGGAAGGTTGTTTGCACTGGGTCATATAAATACATCCATGACAACCTCAAAGTTTTGCAATCACTCAGAAATATAAAGCAGTTAAAAGTGCACCACACATGGATAAGTGTGGAGATAATGTTTAGCATTTTTCCCATCATCCTTTGTAATTGATTTAAATGGGTGTAATTTAGATTATTTTTTTTTATGGTGCATGGACGTTTTTTTTAAATAATATCCACATATTGTGTCGTATTGTGATGTGTGACCATGTCTGTTGGCATTTTGTGTTAGCTCGATTTTTTATATATTTTTTCATTTGCACCATGACTAAGGAAGGTTGTTTGCATTAGGTCATATAAATACATCCGTGACGACCTCCTTAAAGTTTTGCAATCAATCAGAAATATCACGCAGTTAAAGTGTGCCACACATAGATAAGTGTGGAGATAATGTTTAGCATTTTTCCCATCATCCTTTGTAATGGATTTAAATGGGTGTAATTTAGATGTTTTTTTATGGCGCATGTATTTAAAAATATATATATATATTCACAAATTGTGTCTTATTGTGTTGTGTGACCATGTCTGTTGGCATTTTGTGTTGGTTCGAATTTATTTATTTATTTTTTCACCATGACTAAGGAAGGTTGTTTGCACTGGGTCATATAAATACATCCGTGACAACCTCCTTAAAGTTTTGCAATCAATCAGAAATATCACGCAGTTAAAGTGTGCCACACATAGATAAGTGTGGAGATAATGTTTAACATTTTTCCCATCATCCTTTGTAATGGATTTAAATGGGTGTAATTTAGATGTTTTTTTTATGGCGCATGTATTTAAAAAAAATATATATATATTCACAAATTGTGTCTTATTGTGTTGTGTGACCATGTCTGTTGGCATTTTGTGTTGGTTCGAATGTATTTATTTATTTATTTATTTTTTCACCATGACTAAGGAAGGTTGTTTGCACTGGGTCATATAAATACATCCGTGACAACCTCCTTAAAGTTTTGCAATCAATCAGAAATATCAAGCAGTTAAAGTTTATCACACATGGAGATAGTGTTTAGCATTTTTCCCATCATGCTTTGTAATGGATTTAAATGGGTGTAATTTAGATGTTTTTTTAATAATATCCACAAATTGTGTCATATTGTGTTGTGTGACCATGCCTGTTGGCTCGAATGTATTTATTTTTTCATTTGCTCCATGACTAAGGAAGGTTGTTTGCACTGGGACATATAAATACATCCGTGACAACCTTCTTAAAGTTTTGCAATCAATCAGAAATATCACGCAGTTAAAGTGTGCCAAAAATGGGTAAGTGTGGAGATAGTGTTTTGCGTTTTTCCCATCATGCTTTGTAATGGATTTAAATGGGTGTAATTTAGTGTGTTGTGTTGGTTCGATTTTTTTTCATTCTCACCATGACTAAGGAAGGTTGATTGCACTGGGTCATACAAATAACTCTGTGACAACCTCCTTAAAGTTTTGCAATCAATCAGAAATATCACGCAGCTAAAGTGCGCCAAAAATGGGTAAGTGTGGAGAGATTGTTTTGCATTTTTCCCATCATGCTTTGTAATGGGTGTAATTTAGATTTTTGTTTTGGTGCATTGACCTTTATAATTATTTTTTTTAAATAATATTCACAAATTGTTTTGTGTGACCGTGTCTGTTGGCATTTTGTATTGGTTCAATTTTTTTCCATTTGCACCATGACTAAGGGAGGTTGTTTGCACTGGGTCATATAAATAACTCCGTGACAACCTCCTTAAAGTTTTGCAATCAATCAGAAATATCAAGCAGCTAAAGTGCGCCAAAAATGGGTAAGTGTGGAGAGATTGTTTTGCATTTTTCCCATCATGCTTTGTAATGGGTTAATTTAGATTTTTGTTTTGGTGCATAGATCTTTTTTTTTTTTTTTTTTTTTTTTTAAATATCCACAAATTGTTTTGTGTGATCATGTCTGTTGGCATTTTGTGTTGGTTCTATTTTTTATTTTTTTTGCACCATGACTAAGTAAGGTTGTTTGCACTGGGTCATATAAATACATTCATGACAACTTCCTTAACGTTTTGCAATCAATCAGAAATATCAAGCAGTTAAAGTGCGCCAAACATGGGTAAGTGTGGAGATAGTGTTTAGCAATTTTTCCATCATCCTTTGTAATGGATTTAAATGGGTGTAATTTAGATTTTTATATGGTGCATGGATGTTTTTTTCTTTTAAATTATATTCACAAATTGTGTCATATTGTGTTGTGTGATCATGTCTGTTGGCATTTTGTGTTGGTTCGAATTTTTCGATTTTTTTTTTTCCACTTCCACCATGACTAAGGAAGGTTGTTTGCACTGGGTCATATAAATACATCCATGACAACCTCCTTAAAGTTTTGCAATCAATCAGAAATATAAAGCAGCTAAAGTGCACCACACATGGATACGTGTGGAGATAATGTTTAGCATTTTTCCCATCATCCTTTGTAATGGATTTAAATGCGTGTAATTTAGATCTTTATTTTATGGTGCATGGACATTTTTTTTTAATAATATCTACAAATTGTGTCATATTGTGTTATGTGACCATACCTGTTGGCATTTTGTATTGGTTCGATTTATTTTAATTTTTTTTCAATTTGTACCATGATTAAGAGAGGTTGTTTCCACCGGGTCATATAAATAAATCCGTGACAACCTCCTTAAAGTTCTGCAATCAATCATAAATATCAAACAGCTGCCAAACGTGGATAAGTGTGCAGATAGTGTTTACGTTTTTCCCATCATGCTTTGTAATGGGTGCAATTTTATTTTTATTTTTAATTTTTAAATAATATCCACAAATTGTGTCGTAATTTTGTGTTGGTTCGATTTATTTTTTTCCCATTTGCACCATGACTAAAGAAGGTTGTTTGCACTGGGTCATACAAATAACTTCCCATCATGCTTTGTAATGGATTTTTTTTATGGTGCATGGACGTTTTTTTTTAAAATAATATTCACAAATTGTGTTATATTGTGTTGTGTGATCATGTCTGTTGGCATTTTGTGTTGGTTCGAATTTATATTAAGTGTGGAGATAATGTTTAGCATTTTTCCCATCATGCTTTGTAATGGGTGTAATTTAGATTTTTGTTTTGGTGCTTGGACCTTTTTTTTTTTTTTTTTTTAAATAATATCCACAAATTGTTTTGTGTGACCGTGTCTGTTGGCATTTTGTGTTGGTTTGATTTTTATTTTTTTTGCCTCATGACTAAGGAGGGTTGTTTGCGCCAGAGTTCCTTTCATAGACCTGAATTACTCATGTCGTCCACCAGATGGCGACAAAGCGACATATACGTTGACTTTTAAAAACGAATTGAAATCTACCGTATTTTCCGCACTATTAGCCGCACCTAAAAACCACATATTTACTCAAAAGCTGACAGTGCGGCTTTTAACCCGGTGCGCTTTATATATGGATTAATATTAAGATTCATTTTCATAAAGTTTCGGTCTCGCAACTACGGTAAACAGCCGCCATCTTTTTTCCCCGTAGAAGAGGAAGTGCTTCTTCTTCTACGCAAGCAACCGCCAAGGTAAGCACCCGCCCCCATAGAACAGGAAGCGCTTCTTCTTCTACTGTAAGCAACCACCCGCCCGCGTAGAAGAAGAAAAAGCGCGCGGATATTACCGTACGTTTCATTTCCTTTGTGTGTTTACATCTGTAAAGACCACAAAATGGCTCCTACTAAGCGACAGGGATCCGGTTCATGAAAAGACGCAATCTCTCCATCCGCACACGGATTACTATTTCACAGCAACTGCCTAAAGACTTTCAAGAAAAGCTGGCTACTTTCCGTGCATATTGTAAAAACAAGATAGCTGAAAAAAAGATCCGGCCAGAGAACATTATCAACATGGACGAGGTTCCACTGACTTTTGATATTCCTGTGAACCGCACTGTGGATACAACGGGAGCACGTACGGTGAATATTCGCACCACAGGGAATGAGAAGTCATCCTTCACTGTGGTTCTAGCTTGCCATGCTAATGGCCAGAAACTTCCACCCATGGTGATATTCAAAAGGAAGACCTTGCCAAAAGAGACCTTTCCAGCCGGCGTCATCATAAAAGCCAACTCGAAGGGATGGATGAAGAAAAGATGAGCGAGTGGTTAAGGTAAGTTTTAAGTTTACGCGAAGAGGCCGGGTGGCTTTTTTCACGCAGCTCCGTCCATGTTGATATACGACTCCATGCGCGCCCACATCACGCTGGTTTTAATATATTATTAAAGTTTGACTGACCTATTTGACTGTTTTTTGACATTCCTTTAGCGCAGTTAGATGCGGCTTACAACACGGGGCGGCTTATAGGTGGACAAAGTTTTGAAATATGCCGTTCATTGAAGGCGCGGCTTATAACCCAGGGCGCCTTATGGTGCGGAAAATACGGTAATAGATATTTTTGACATTAGCCTGGCATTGATCGGGTGTATCTCACCCGTCTAATTACACTGCAGTGAACAATGCTGGACTCACCCTGCGGACCAAACTGCGCCGAACATTCCAGATACCATTCCCAGAGTGCTCAGTCCCTCCTCGAAGCCTTTTTCGCTGCGGGAGAAAAGGACAAACTTTTAAAGGAGGTGGTCCAGGGTGGCAGGGTGGTTGGCGCGGGCCACTCACTAGGCGCACGCGATGACCTCCGGGAAGATGGGGATGACGGTCATAGCCAGGGAAAGCCCGATTATCCCCAGCATGAGGACCAGCAGCCACAGATGCCTGCGAGGCGGGATTTAGCACGGCAGTTAGCGTGGTGGAGTCATGTGACGGCAAATAAAGTTGTCGGCGGTTGCCAACACTCCCGCTATATTCATTTGTGGCCCCAAGCAGTGTGGATTTGAGCTTGATCCTGCTTAGCAAACATAACTTCCTTTGTGGAGGTACTTAGGAGGCTTTTTTATCTCGCTCCACATCTTAACTTACTCAATTGTAAATTCCCTCCTCATGCCAGGTTAAGCCAGCATTTGGACGCAGAAAACAATAACAACACCAGCAGAAAAACCAGCACTATAACGAGCATTTAATAGAAAGTAGGGTTGTACGGTATACCGGTACTAGTATAGTAGCGCCATACGAATGGATCATATTCGGTACTATACCGCCTCTAAAAAGTACCGGTCCTACACCTGCCCGTCGTCGTCACGTTGTGACATTGCTGGTTTTACAAGCAGAGGAGCATGTTGGGCAGCGCACACACACAGAGTACTTACAAGCAGACACAGTGTGTAGACAGAAAAGGGAGAATGGACACATTTTGGTGTAAAAAGTAAAGATAAAGGTGAAGTTATAACACTGAAACACCCTCAGGAAGAGCTGATTTTAGACATAATAACAGATTTTATTTGTAAAAAGTACTTTATATTGAGTAAACAACCTCAAAGTGCTACAGTGTATTAAAATAAACATTTTTTTTTAAAGATAATAAAATAAAAACTAGAACAGCCAAATAGCTAAAACTAGTATGCATATATCTAAATAAATAAAAAAGCCTTTTTTAAAAGCATCCACAGTCTGTGGATATAAAAAATTAAAAAAAAAAAAAAAAACTACAAACTAGTATGCATATATCTAAAAAAAAAGCTTTTTTTTTTTTAAATAAAGGGTTTTTAAGCCTTTTTTAAAAGCAACCACAGTCTGTGGTGCCCTCAGGTGGTCAGGGAGCGCGTTCCACAGACTGGGAGCGGCGGAGCAGAAAGCCCGGTCCTAAGGAGTAGTCACGTGGTTTTCATGATGACGGAGGCAGATCATTACATATATCCATATTTGTGTGTTACTTCTTTACTTTCATAGTCATATTACAAACAGCTAGTGTTCTTCCAGTTCTTCTCTTTTGGTTGTCTGCAAGTACTGTGTGTGTCAACCTTGAGCTCGGAATGCGGGGGGTAAAAATACTCCTTTCTCTTGTCTTATCCTGTCCTAGAACAATGGATGTTTTGTATTACTTCTGGAGGGTGGGGGGCGAGGGAGACATTATAGAAGAGAAGTTTTTCCGTATGTTAGATTAGACCATTTTAGCTGCGCTAGTGAAGGCTTCTGTACTGGATTTGGTCTCACGTTTATTTCCAAGGCTTTGGAAATAAATGACAAAATACCTATTCTGTCTCTGGTGGTCCTTCTTACTCAGCTTATGTGTCATAAAAAGAACTTGGGAGTGACCAGCAACTTAAATTCCCTGGGAGGAACATCTGGTCCGAACGCAACAATTACCACTCCTACGGACAGATGTATAAGCATCCACAGTCTGTGGTGCCCTCAGGTGGTCAGGGAGCGCGTTCCACAGACTGGGAGCGGCAGAGCAGAAAGCCCGGTCCTAAGGAGTATTCACGTGGTTTTCATGATGACGGAGGCAGATCGTTACATATATCCATATTTGTGTGTTACTTCTTTACTTTCATAGTCATATTACAAACAGCTAGTGTTCTTCCAGTTGTTCTCTTTTGGTTGTCTGCAAGTACTGTGTGTGTGTCAACCTTGAGCTCGGAATGCAGGGAGTAAAAATACTCCTTTCTCTTGTCTTATCCTGTCCTAGAACAATGGACGTTTGTATTACTTCTGGAGGGTGGGGGCGAGGGAGACATTATAGAAGAGACGTTTTTCTGTATGTTAGATTAGACCATTTTAGCTGCGCTAGTGAAGGCTTCTGTACTGGATTTGGTCTCACGTTTATTTCCAAGGCTTTGGAAATAAATGACAAAATACCTATTCTGTCTCTGGTGGTCCTTCTTACTCAGCTTATGTGTCATAAAAAGAACTTGGGAGTGACCAGCAACTTAAATTCCCTGGTCCGAACGCAACAATTACCACTCCTACGGACAGATATATAAGCATCCACAGTCTGTTGTGCCCTCAGGTGGTCAGGGAGAGTGTTCCACAGACTGGGAGCGGCGGAGCAGAAAGCCCGGTCCTAAGGAGTAGTCACGCGGTTTTCATGATGACGGAGGCAGATCATTACATATATCCATATTTGTGTGTTACTTCTTTACTTTCATAGTCATATTACAAACGGCTAGTGTTCTTCCAGTTGTTCTCTTTTGGTTGTCTGCAAGTACTGTGTGTGTCAACCTTGAGCTCGGAATGCAGGGGGTAAAAATACTCCTTTCTCTTGTCTTATCCTGTCCTAGACCAATGGACGTTTTGTATTACTTCTGGAGGGTGGGGGGCGAGGGAGACATTATAGAAGAGAAGTTTTTCTGTATGTTAGATTAGACCATTTTAGCTGCGCTAGTGAAGGCTTCTGTACTGGATTTGGTCTCACGTTTATTTCCAAGGCTTTGGAAATAAATGACAAAATACCTATTCTGTCTCTGGTGGTCCTTCTTTCTCAGCTTATGTGTCATAAAAAGAACTTGGGAGTGACCAGCAACTTAAATTCCCTGGGAGGAACATCTGGTCCGAACGCAACAATTACCACTCCTACGGACAGATGTATAAGCATCCACAGTCTGTGGTGCCCTCAGGTGGTCAGGGAGCGCGTTCCACAGACTGGGAGCGGCGAAGCAGAAAGCCCGGTCCTAAGGAGTAGTCACGTGGTTTTCATGATGACGGAGGCAGATCGTTACATATATCCATATTTGTGTGTTACTTCTTTACTTTCATAGTCATATTACAAACAGCTAGTGTTCTTCCAGTTGTTCTCTTTTGGTTGTCTGCAAGTACTGTGTGTGTCAACCTTGAGCTCGGAATGCAGGGAGTAAAAATACTCCTTTCTCTTGTCTTATCCTGTCCTAGAACAATGCCCATCCATCCATTTTCTACCGCTTATTCCCTTTGGGGTCGCAGGGGGCGCTGGAGCCTATCTCAGCTACAATCGGGCGGAAGGCGGGGTACACCCTGGACAAGTCGCCACCTCATCGCAGGGCCAACACAGATAGACAGACAACATTCACACTCACATCCACACACTAGGGCCAATTTAGTGTTGCCAATCAACTTATCCCCAGGTGCATGTCTTTGGAAGTGGGAGGAAGCCGGAGTACCCGGAGGGAACCCACGCAGTCACGGGGAGGACATGCAAACTCCACACAGAAAGATCCCGAGCCCGGGATTGAACCCAAGACTACTCAGGACCTTCGTATTGTGA
The DNA here is from genome assembly GCF_033978685.3 of Nerophis lumbriciformis. Classification (NCBI taxonomy): domain Eukaryota; kingdom Metazoa; phylum Chordata; class Actinopteri; order Syngnathiformes; family Syngnathidae; genus Nerophis; species Nerophis lumbriciformis. Next base: position 30,720,806 of record NC_084576.2, read on the forward strand.
GGCAGATGCACTAACCCCTCTGCCACCGTGAAGCTCCTAGAACAATGGACGTTTGTATTACTTCTGGAGGGTGGGGGCGAGGGAGACATTATAGAAGAGAAGTTTTTCCGTATGTTAGATTAGACCATTTTAGCTGCGCTAGTGAAGGCTTCTGTACTGGATTTGGTCTCACGTTTATTTCCAAGGCTTTGGAAATAAATGACAAAATACCTATTCTGTCTCTGGTGGTCCTTCTTACTCAGCTTATGTGTCATAAAAAGAACTTGGGAGTGACCAGCAACTTAAATTCCCTGGTCCGAACGCAACAATTACCACTCCTACGGACAGATATATAAGCATCCACAGTCTGTGGTGCCCTCAGGTGGTCAGGGAGAGTGTTCCACAGACTGGGAAAGGCGGAGCAGAAAGCCCGGTCTCCCATGGCTAGCTAGCTCGCGGCTAACGCCCACCCACAGTGTTTTAGCTACTTCTTAATCACTAATCCTCGCCTCCGTGGCGACAATTAAAGTGAGTTTCTAATTTTAGCATGTTAGCATGCTATCAGTTAGCATGTGTCACATACCAAGTTATATGACTCTAAGGTGTATGGTTGGGGAATTTGAGAAAAATGAGAGCGGCCCATTCTTTCACAAATGTTAGTAGAAACAGTCTCCATGCCTAAGTGCTTGATTTGATACACCGGGCCAAGTGATCAGGACACCTGATTCTCATCATTTGGATGGGTGGCCAAATACTTTTGACTTTTCTCATTTTTGACAAGAGACAAATCTGACGTTTTACGTTCCGGCCCATAATTAAAGCCGTTTACGGGCCTGATTGGGCCCACGGGCCATATGTTTGACACCCCCCTTACCTAGAACCATTGGAGAGAAATCTGAAATTGGGTGCAAAAAAGGACTTGCAAGTGGTACTCACTTTGGGATGTTGAGGAAAGGGACGGGCCCCAGCAACAGGAACCCGAGGGCCGTGGCGACGCCTCCCACCACCATGAACCAGCTCCTGGTCGCCTGAAGGTTCACAAACACCAGGAATGATTCTGACATTCTGAAAGTGTGGGGGCTGATCCGTCACTCACGGGGTATTTATCCGTGAAGAAGCCAAAGAGCGGCGAGCCCAGAGAGTACGGGAAGGACAGACCCAGCATGATGAGACCCACGTAGCCGGCGGACAGCTGGAACTGTCGGGAGAAAACAGGACGTCTTCAGTACTGAGGCCACAAAACCTTAACTGACATATCAATACCGCCTAAACCAGATCTTTAAGCTCTAATATCGATACTTTAGTTCAGGTGTGTCCAAACTTTCTCCACTAAGGGCCACATACTGAACAGTCAAAGTATGAGGGGGCCATATTGAACACCCAACAAATCCACTCCGCATTTTCCCTGCGACCTTGCTTGCGGTCCTTGGACTCGTTCATATAGAAAATGCCCACATCACTCAAAACCCAGTCCGCATTTTCCCTGCGACCTTGCTTGCGGTCCTTGGACTTGTTCATATAGAAAATGCCCGCATCACTCAAAATCCGGTCCGCATTTTCCCTGCGACCTTGCTTGCGGTCCTTGTACTCGTTCATATACAAGTACAACCCACAACCCATATAGAAAATGCCCGCATCACCCAAAATCCAGTCCGCATTTTCCCTGCGACCTTGCTTGCGGTCCTTGTACTCGTTCATATAGAAAATGCCCGCATCACCCAAAATCCAGTCCGCATTTTCCCTGCGACCTTGCTTGCGGTCCTTGTACTCGTTCATATAGAAAATGCCCGCATCACCCAAAATCCAGTCCGCATTTTCCCTGCGACCTTGCTTGCGGTCCTTGGACTTGTTCATATAGAAAATGCCCGCATCACTCAAAATCCAGTCCGCATTTTCCCCGCGACCTTGCTTGCGGTCCTTGGACTTGTTCATATAGAAAATGCCCGCATCACTCAAAATCCAGTCCGCATTTACCCCGCGACCTTGCTTGCGGTCCTGGGACTTGTTCATATAGAAAATGCCCGCATCACTCAAAATCCAGTCCGCATTTTCCCTGCGACCTTGCTTGCGGTCCTTGGACTTGTTCATATAGAAAATACCCACATCACTCAAAATCCAGTCTGCATTTTCCCTGCTACCTTGCTTGCAGTCCTTGGACTTGTTCATATAGAAAATGCCCACATCACTCAAAATCCAGTCCGCATTTTCCCTGCGACCTTGCTTGCGGTCCTTGGACTCGTTCATATAGAAAATGCCCACATCACTCAAAATCCAGTCCGCATTTTCCCTGCGACCTTGCTTGCGGTCCTTGGACTCGTTCATATAGAAAATGCCCGCATCACTCAAAATCCAGTCCGCATTTTCCCAGCGACCTTGCTTGCGGTCCTTGGACTCGTTCATATAGAAAATGCCCGCATCACTCAAAATCCAGTCCGCATTTTCCCCGCGACCTTTCTTGCGGTCCTTGGACTTGTTCATATAGAAAATGCCCGCATCACTCAAAACCCAGTTCGCATTTTCCCCGCGACCTTGCTTGCGGTCCTTGGACTTGTTCATATAGAAAATGCCCACATCACTCAAAATCCAGTCCGCATTTTCCCTGCGACCTTGCTTGCGGTCCTTGGACTTGTTCATATAGAAAATGCCCGCATCACTCAAAGTCCAGTCCGCATTTTCCCCGCGACCTTACTTGCGGTCCTTGGACTTGTTCATATAGAAAATGCCCGCATCACTCAAAATCCAGTCCGCATTTTCCCTGCGACCTTGCTTGCGGTCCTTGGACTTGTTCATATAGAAAATGCCCGCATCACTCAAAATCCAGTCCGCATTTTCCCTGCGACCTTGCTTGCGGTCCTTGGACTTGTTCATATAGAAAATGCCCGCGTCACTCAAAATCCAGTCCGCATTTTCCCTGCGACCTTGCTTGCGGTCCTGCCGGTGTACGAAGCACATTAGCACACAGCACTGCAGAACAAGACACGTGAACGGATGCAAAATGGACATAAGAAACTTTTTCAAGAAAGTAAGTATTCATCACTGCTTGTAGTAAAATGTATTAGCTCCACTTTATACCAGCCTGAATTTGACTTGGTATCAATCAATCTAAGTTTATATATATAGTAATTAATCACAAGTGTCTCAAAGGGCTGCACAAGCCACGACGACACTCAGATCGGAAAGAAAATCGGTGGTATCGCACATGACCGAACGGAGAGGAACTATTTTGCACAAAGTATCAGATCGGTATCGCTGATACCAGCCTGAATTTGAGTTGGTATCAATCAATCTAAGTTTATATATATATATAGTAATTAATCACAAGTGTCTCAAAGGGCTGCACAAGCCACGACGGCACTCAGATCGGAAAAAACATCGGTGGTATCGCACATGACGAACGGAAAGGCACATATTTGCACAAAGTATCAGATCGGTATCGTCGATACCAGCCTGAATTTGACTTGGTATCAATCAATCTAAGTTTATATATATAGTAATTAATCACAAGTGTCTCAAAGGGCTGCACAAGCCACGACGACACTCAGATCGGAAAGAAAATCGGTGGTATCGCACATGACCGAACGGAGAGGAACTATTTTGCACAAAGTATCAGATCGGTATCGCCGATACCAGCCTGAATTTGAGTTGGTATCAATCAATCTAAGTTTATATATATATAGTAATTAATCACAAGTGTCTCAAAGGGCTGCACAAGCCACGACGGCACTCAGATCGGAAAAAACATCGGTGGTATCGCACATGACGAACGGAAAGGCACATATTTGCACAAAGTATCAGATCGGTATCGCCGATACCAGCCTGAATTTGACTTGGTATCAATCAATCTAAGTTTATAAATATAGTACCGTATTTTCCGCACTATAAGGCGCACCTAAAAACCACAAATTTTCTCAAAAGCTGACAGTGCGCCTTATATATATATGGATAAATATTAAGATTCATTTTCATAAAGTTTCGGTCTCGTAACTACGGTAAACAGCCGCCATCTTTTTTCCCGGTAGAACAGGAAGCGCTTCTTATTCTACGCAAGCAACCGCCAAGGTAAGCACCCGCCCCCATAGAACAGGAAGCGCTTCTTCTTCTACTGTAAGCAACCACCCGCCCGCGTAGAAGAAGAAAAAGCGCGCGGATATTACGTACGTTTCATTTCCTTTGTGTGTTTACATCTGTAAAGACCACAAAATGGCTCCTACTAAACGACAGGGATCCGGTTCATGAAAAGACGCAATCTCTCCATCCGCACACGGATTACTATTTCACAGCAACTGATATTCCTGTGAACCGCACTGTGGGTACAACGGGAGCACGTACGGTGAATATTCGCACCACAGGGAATGAGAAGTCATCCTTCACTGTGGTTCTAGCTTGCCATGCTAATGGCCAGAAACTTCCACCCATGGTGATATTCAAAAGGAAGACCTTGCCAAAAGAGACCTTTCCAGCCGGCGTCATCATAAAAGCTAACTCGAAGGGATGGATGAAGAAAAGATGAGCGAGTGGTTAAGGTAAGTTTAAGTTTACGCGAAGAGGCCGGGTGGCTTTTTTCACGCAGCTCTGTCCATGTTGATATACGACTCCATGCGCGCCCACATCACGCTGGTTTTAATATATTATTAAAGTTTGACTGACCTATCTGACTGTTTTTTTGACATTCCTTTAGCGCAGTTAGATGCGGCTTACAACACGGGGCGGCTTATAGGTGGACAAAGTTTTGAAATATGCCGTTCATTGAAGGCGCGGCTTATAACCCAGGGCGCCTTATGGTGCGGAAAATACGGTAATTAATCACAAGTGTCTCAAAGGGCTGCACAAGCCACGACGGCACTCAGTTCGGAAAGAAAATGGGTGGTATCGCACATGAGGAACGGAGAGGCACTTCACCTGGTCCACGGCGTACAGCGACAAGGTGGCGTCCAGGAAGCCCAGACCCGAGCTCAGCGTGAAGATGACGTAGCAGAGCAGAACAATTTTGACGTTTTTGAGGAGCCGGAAGAAGGAGGCCTTTGAGGAAACGGCGTCTGTGCACAAAAACACAACGTTAACAATCTCCCCCCCCTCCCACATAAAAACCCCCAAAGGAGCTGGGGGTGTGGTACCAATGGAGGGCAGGATGTAGATGTTGAGCGGCACCATGGCCAACAGGAAACACCCCAGCACCATGAAGGGAACCTCGTAGCCGAAGGACTGGTAGAACCACCCTCCGACTGGCGGTCCCAGGATGAGGCCCAGTCCTGTGAAGACCTCCAGACTTCCCTGGCGGGAAACATTCGCGCAGGCAAATATAATAATAATAATAATAGATTTTATTTGTAAAAAGCACTTTACATTGAGTAAACAACCTCAAAGTGCTACAGTGTATTAAAAAAAATAAAAATAAAAGATACAAAAAATTCAATTAAAAAAAACTAGAACAGCAAAATAGCTCAAACTAGTATGCATATATCTAAAAAAAGTTTTGTTTTTTTTAAATAAAGGGTTTTTAAGCCTTTTTTAAAAGCAACCACAGTCTGTGGTGCCCTCAGGTGGTCAGGGAGCGCGTTCCACAGACTGGGAACGGCGGAGCAGAAAACGAGTATTCACGTGGTTTTCATGATGACGGAGGCAGATCATTACATATATCCATATTTGTGTGTTACTTCTTTACTTTCATAGTCATATTACAAACAGCTAGTGTTCTTCCAGTTGTTCCTTTTTGGTTGTCTGCAATGAATGCAGGGAGTAAAAATACTCCTTTCTCTTGTCTTATCCTGTCCTAGAACAATGGACGTTTGTATTACTTCTGGAGGGTGGGGGCGAGGGAGACATTATAGAAGAGAAGTTTTTCCGTATGTTAGATTAGACCATTTTAGCTGCGCTAGTGAAGGCTTCTGTACTGGATTTGGTCTCACGTTTATTTCCAAGGCTTTGGAAATAAATGACAAAATACCTATTCTGTCTCTGGTGGTCCTTCTTACTCAGCTTATGTGTCATAAAAAGAACTTGGGAGTGACCAGCAACTTAAATTCCCTGGGAGGAATGCAACAATTACCACTCCTACGGACAGATATCGGACTTTGTACGCAAACCATCCGTCCAAGGCTGTTCCTGGCGCTTAAGACGTCTATTTGGAAGACTTCCTACAAAACCCCAAAAGCAGTGAAGTTGTCACGTTGTGTAAATGGTAAATAAAAAGAGAATACAACAAATCCTTTTCAACTTATATTCAATTGAATAGACTGCAAAGACAAGATATTTCATGTTAACACTGGAAAACTTTGTTATTTTTTAGCAAATATTAGCTCATTTGGAATTTGATGCCTGCGACATGTTTCAAAAAAGCTGGCACAAGTGGCAAAAAAGACAGCGAGTTGAGGAATGCTCATCAAAGACTTATTTGGAACATCCCACAGGTGAACGGGCTCATTGGGAACAGGTGGGTGCCATGATTGGGTATAAAAGCAGCTTCCATGAAATGCTCAGTCATTCACAAACAAGGACGGTCAACAAATGCCTGCGCAAATTGTTTAAGAACAACATTTCTCAAGCAATTTCACCATCTACGCTCCGTAATATCATCAAAAGGTTCAGAGAATCTGGAGAAATCACTGCACGTAAGCCATGATATTACGGACCTTGGATCCCTCAGGCGGTACTGCATCAAAAAGCGACATCAGCGTGTAAAGGATATCACCACATGGGCTCAGGAACAGGTCAGAAAA
>NC_084576.2:30735000-30782500 GCF_033978685.3 Nerophis lumbriciformis
ACTGACTTGTAGTGTCAACTTTTTAGTACACTCCTGCAGTGTTGGCGCAATGACCTTGAAGTGTGGTTTGAAGTAAATATGGCACAGCATTTAGTTATACAACCCTATCCAAACAACCTTCCCTAATAATGGTGCCAAACAAAACCCAAACAAACTAGGGTTGTACAGTATACTGGTACTAGTATAGTATCACGGTACTAATGAATCAAAAAGGGTACTATTCTCTGTTTGAAAAGTACCGGTTCCCACATTTTTTATTTTTTATTAAATTTTAACGAGTATGAGTTTGCGTCGTGACATTGCTGGTTTTACGAGCAGAGGAGCATGTTCGGCAGCGCACACACACAGAGTACACGTGACATCTACTTACTATGAATTGATTAACGTGGACCCCGACTTAAACAAGTTGAAAAACTCATTGGGGTGTTACCATTTAGTGGTCAATTGTACGGAATATGTACTGTACTGTGCAATCTACTAATAAAAGTTTCAATCAATCAATCAAAACTGACTTGTAGTGTCAAGTTTTTAGTACACTCCTGCAGTGTTGGCGCAATGACCTTGAAGTGTGGTTTGAAGTAAATATGGCACAGCATTTAGTTATACAACCCAATCCAAACAACCTTCCCTAATAATAGTGCCAAAAAAAACCCCCAAAAAACTAGGGTTGTACGGTATACCGGTACTAGTATAATATCCCGGTACTAATGAATCAAAAAGGGTACTATTCTCTGTTTGAAAAGTACCGGTTCCCAAATTTTTATTTATTTATTAAATTTTAACGAGTATGAGTTTGCGTCGTCACGTCGTGACATTGCTGGTTTTACGAGCAGGGGAGCATGTTCGGCAGCGCACACACACAGAGTACACGTGACAGCTACTTACCATGAATTGATTAACGTGGACCCCGACTTAAACAAGTGTGAAAAACTTATTGGGGTGTTACCATTTAGTGGTCAATTGTACGGAATATGTACTGTACTGTGCAATCTACTAATAAAAGTTTCAATCAGTCAATCAAAACTGACTTGTAGTGTCAACTTTTTAGTACACTCCTGCAGTGTTGGCGCAATGACCTTGAAGTGTGGTTTGAAGTAAATATGGCACAGCATTTAGTTATACAACCCAATCCAAACAACCTTCCCTAATAATGGCGCCAAAAAAACCCAAAAAAACTAGGGTTGTACGGTATACCGGTACTAGTATAGTATCTAATGATAAATTCTTCAAAATGACAATTTAAAAAAATTATATATGTATATATGCGCACTAATTGACTGAAAGAGCACGCACTTGGCGCGATGATGTCATGTTATCCATGGAAAAATGCATTTTTAGACAATATGATTTGCCTGAGCGGCTGGGAGACCCTGAGAGTAACAAGCGCTTGCCTTGTTGCCTTTCCATTAAGAACAATAAACTACTTTTTAGTATAAGTTTGCTGGTTTCAAGAAATGTAATGCCGAGCGCATATCATTATGAGCATTTACTTCATTTAAGAATATTTTTCAGCATATTGAGTACGGCTGCAACTAACGATTAATTTGATAATCGATTAATCTGTCGATTATTACTTCGATTAATCGATTAATAATCGGATAAAAGAGACAAACTACATTTCTATCCTTTCCAGTATTTTATTGGGGGGGGGAAACAGCATACTGGCACCATACTTATTTTGATTATTGTTTCCCAGCTCTTTGTAAATGTTGCAGTTTATAAATAAAGGTTTTAAAAATTAAGAATAAAAATAAAATAAAAAATAAAAGCCTCTGCGCATGCGCATAGCATAGATCCAACGAATCGATGACTAAATTAATCGCCAACTATTTTTAAAATCGATTTTAATCGATTAGTTGTTGCAGCCCTAATATTGAGCAAAAAGGTCTCATTTTTTTAAAAAGTGCACTTGTTATTAGTGAGAATATACTTATTTTAAGGTATTTTTGGGTTCATTGAGGTTAGCTAATTTTACTTGTTTTGGTAAGTCTTGACAAGCCACATTTTCTTGTTCTATTGGCAGATAATTTTGCTTAGTTTAAACAAAATACCCCTCATTTTTGTATTTTTTTTTTCTTGTTTTTGAACACTGACTTTTTGCAGTGTGAGGCCTTTAATCCCAGGAACACCGTCCCTACCGTCAAGCATGGTGGTGGTAGTATTTTGCTGTTTTGCTGCCAATGGAACTGCTGCTTTACAGAGAGTAAACGGGACAATGAAAAAGGAGGATTCAGGACAAGCTAAAATCATCAGCCCGGAGGTTGGGTCTTAGGCGCAGTTGACAATGACCCCAAACAAACGTTACAATTAGTGCACCAACCCAAAAAACCTCCCCTCCCCCATTCACACTCATTCACACAAAAGGGTTGTTTCTTTCTGTTATTAATATTGTGGTTCTTACATTATATATCAATATATATCAATACATTCTGTAGGGATACATTTTCATTAATTACTAGTTTCTATGTAACTGTTTTTATATTGTTTTACTTTATTTTTATTCAAGATTTTTTTTTAAATTTATTTATCTTATTTAATTTTATTTAATTTTATTTTTTTTAAAGAACCTTATCTTCACCATACCTGGTTGTCCAAATTAGGCATAATAATGTGTTAATTACACGACTGTATATATCGGTTGATATCGGTATCGGTAATTAAGAGTTGGACAATATCGGAACATCGGCAAAAAAGCCATTATCGGACATCCCTAGTTGGAATGTTTGATCATATATTTTTGCATAATTAGACAATATTTATATGCGATTACACAGAGTACATACATTTGTTTTCACCCAAAATAGAAATAAATAATCAATTTAGTAAGAAAAGTTACACTACTTTATTTATACATATTACAAACCCCGTTTCCATATGAGTTGGGAAATTGTGTTAGATGTAAATATAAACGGAATACAATGATTTGCAAATCCTTTTCAACCCATATTCAGTTGAATGCACTACAAAGACAACATATTTGATGTTCAAACTCATAAACTTTATTTTCTTTTTGCAAATAATAATTAACTTAGAATTTCATGGCTGCAACACGTGCCAAAGTAGTTGGGAAAGGGCATGTTCACCACTGTGTTACATGGCCTTTCCTTTTAACAACACTCAGTAAACGTTTGGGAACTGAGGAGACACATTTTTGAAGCTTTTCAGGTGGAATTATTTCCCATTCTTGCTTGATGTACAGCTTAAGTTGTTCAACAGTCCGGGGGTCTCCGTTGTGCTATTTTAGGCTTCATAATGCGCCACACATTTTCAATGGGAGACAGGTCTGGACTACAGGCAGGCCAGTCTAGTACCAGCACTCTTTTACTATGAAGCCACGTTGATGTAACACGTGGCTTGGCATTGTCTTGCTGAAATAAGCAGGGGCGTCCATGGTTGGATGGCAACACATGTTGCTCCAAAACCTGTATGTACCTTTCAGCATTAATGGTGCCTTCACAGATGTGTAAGTTACCCATGTCTTGGGCACTAATACACCCCCATACCATCACACATGCTGCCTTTTACACTTTGCGCCTAGAACAATCCGGATGGTTCTTTTCCTCTTTGGTCCGGAGGACACGACGTCCACAGTTTCCAAAAACAATTTGAAATGTGGACTCGTCAGAACACTTTTCCACTTTGTATCAGTCCATCTTAGATGAGCTCAGGCCCAGCGAAGCCGACGGCGTTTCTGGGTGTTGTTGATAAACGGTTTTCGCCTTGCGTAGGAGAGTTTTAACTTGCACTTACAGATGTAGCGTCCAACTGTAGTTACTGACAGTGGGTTTCTGAAGTGTTCCTGAGCCCATGTGGTGATATCCTTTACACACCGATGTCGCTTGTTGATGCAGTACAGCCTGAGGGATCGACGGTCACGGGCTTAGCTGCTTACGTGCAGTGATTTCTCCAGATTCTCTGAACCCTTTGACGATATTACGGAGCGTAGATGGTGAAATCCCTAAATTCCTTGCAATAGCTTGGTTGAGAAATGTTGTTCTTAAACAATTTGCTCAGGCATTTGTTGACAAAGTGGTGACCCTCGCCCCGTCCTTGTTTGTGAACGACTGAGCATTTCATGGAAGCTGCTTTTATACCCAATCATGGCACCCACCCAGGGCCGGCCCGTGGCATAGGCCGTATAGGCAAATGCTAAGGGCGCCGTCCATTAGGGGGCGCCACGCCAGTGCCACAAATGTTGGAGGAAAAAAAAAAAAAAAAGTTGGTACTATTATTTCTAAATACAAAAAATAATCCCACGTTAATTAAAATTCAAAGTAAAGCCTATATAATAGAAATATTATTTCGCCCCCTCCCTTCCCGTATCATGACTCTTTTTGGACGTCACCACATCAAAAAATCAACACAAGATGTCAAAACGGCCAAAACTGTCAGGTGCCCAGGGAAGAAAAAAGAGAAAAGAAGAGGAGGAGAAACGAGAAAAGACAGAGGTAGCAGGTAGGTAACGTTAGCCTACATGAAATTATTTGTCTGTTACAGAATGTGATAGTAGCTGGCTTTTTAGCATTAAGCTAATGTTACATGATTCGGCAATTGCTAATCAATAAATAGCTAGTTCTGTTTTAACGTCGGGTTAATATTGTGGAGGGGGCTAAATTGTTATGGAAAATAATAATGTAACGTTAGGTAATTACAGTACTCCCACCTTACATTCCTCAGGGACATTTGTATTAGATCTTTTAAGCAGGTGTTTTTTGTTTACATTGTTATTGCCTTCTGGTTAGCTAATGTTTGCCCTGCAGGTAATAGTCACTTTTCCACCCCTTTATATATTAGGTATAGTTGTAAGCCTAGTTGTTAAAGTGCACATCATTAATGTAAATTAAGCAATATGTATGTAAAAAATATTGTATTTCATATATTCATTTTTTATTTTTTGCATTCATTTATTTATTCATATTTTTTTTTATCTTGTTAACTATTCTGATTGTTAATTTGCTTTCTTTAAGTAAAAAAAAAAAGGTCAAAGACAAAGCTATTCGGTTTCTTGTGAGTATATACACTTCACTGCCGATGTGGGGGGGCGCCACCTAAAATCTTGTCTAGGGCGCCAGATTGGTTAGGGCCGGGCCTGTACCCACCTGTTCCCAATTTGCCTGTTCACCCTGTGGGATGTTCCAAATAAGTCTTTGATGAGCATTCCTCAACTCTCTCAGTCTTTTTTGCCACTTGTGCCAGCTTTTTTGAAACATGTTGCAGGCATCAAATTCTAAGTTAATGATTATTTGCAACAACAAAAAAAATGTTTATGAGTTTGAACACCAAATATGTTGTCTTTGTAGTGCATTCAATTGAATATGGGTTGAAAATGATTTGCATATCATTGTATTCCGTTTATATTTACATCTTACACAATTTCCCAACTCATATGGAAACGGGGTTTGTATTTCCAGGGCCAAATAAAATGACACGGCGGGCCACATCTGGCCCCCCCGGGGACCTTGAGTTTGACACCTGTGTGCCGGGCGCTCGTCCGTCAAACCCCCAGCTGACATGCCTGCTCTGCCTTTCTGTGCGCCGCGAAGAAAAAAGCGTGATTGACTGCGTGGCCCCCGTGAGGTTTGATGATGCCTATCACATGTTGAATAATTGGGGCCTCCAGCACGAGGACGCCATTACTTTCACTTTCTTACTCCTATCTCCTCGCTGACTGACAATCTTATTCATAACCACGTTATGGCAAAGCACTCCACGTGACGCACATCCTCGCCGTTTTCTCTCCAGCGACAAGACACTTTATTAGCGGCGCACACACACAGAGTACTTACAAGCAGACACAGTGTGTAGACAGAAAAGGGAGAACGGACGCATTTTGGCTTAAAAACTAACAATAAACTGAAACGCCCTCGTCCATCCACAGTGTTTCAGCTACTTCTAAATCACTAATCCTCGTCTCCATGGCGACTAATAAATTGAGTTTCTTACAAGTATCATTATCACTGGAGGACGAGGAATATCTAAACATGCTTCACTACACACCGTAGGAGGATACAATAGCTCACCAGCATCACAATGTAAACAAACGCCATGGGTGGATCTACACCTGACATCCACTGTGATGATACCAAGTACAGGTCGATACTACTATGATTGCGTCGATATTTTTTAGCATCACAAAATCTGTATTTCGTTTTTTTTTTTTTAAATAAACTCAGGAAATACGTCCCTAGACACATGAGGACTTTGAATATGACCAATGTATGATCCTGTAACTACTTGGTATCGGATCGATACCTAAATGTGTGGTATCATCCAAAACTAATGTCAAGTATCAAAGAAGAGAAGAATAAGTGATTATTACATTTGAACAGAAGTGTAGATAGAACATGTTCAAACAGAACGTAAGCAGATATTAACAGTAAATGAACAAGTGGATTAATAATCCATTTTTTACAGTTTGTCCCTCATAATGTGTACAAAATAATAGGTGTATAAATGACACAATATGTTACTGCATAGACTAATTAGGAGTCTTTGTTTGTTTACTTACTCGCAAATAGAAAAATAGTACCATGTTTGTTTTACGTTACACTTTATGAGAGTCGCACTTCACTTTATGAGTGACACTACACTTTATGATAGTCACACTACACTTTATGATAGTCACACTACGTTTGATGATAGTCACACTACAGTGTATGAAAGTGACACTATAAATTATGATAGTGACACTACACTTTATGATAGTGACACTACAATTTATGATAGTGAAACAACACTGTATGATAGTGACACTACACTTTATGATAGTAACACTACACTTTATGATAGTAACACTACACTTTATGATAATGACACTACATTTTATGATAGTCACACTATAGTGTATGATAGTGACACTACACTTTATGATAGTCACACTACAGTGTATGATAGTGACACTACACTTTATAATAGTGACACTACACTTTATGATAGTGACACTACACTTTATGATAGTCACACTACAGTGTATGAAAGTGACACTACACTTTATGATAATGAAACTACACTTTATGATAGTCACACTACAGTGTATGATAGTCACACTACACTTTGATAGTCACACTACACTTTATGATAGTGACACTACACTTTATGACAGTCACACTACAGTGTATGATAGTGACACTACACTTTGATAGTCACACTACACTTTATGATAGTGACACTACACTTTATGACAGTCACACTACAGTGTATGATAGTGACACTACACTATATGATAATCACACTACAGTGTATGATAGTTGCACCACACTTTATGATAGTCACACTACACTTTATGATAGTCACACTACAGTGTATGATAGTGACACTACATTTTATGATAGTGACACTACACTTTATGATAGTGACACTATACTTTATGATAGTCACACTACAGTGTATGAAAGTGACACTACAATTTATGATAATGAAACTACACTTTATGATAATGAAACTACACTTTATGATAATGACACTAGACTTTATGATAGTGACACTACACTTTATGATAGTGACACTACACTTTCTGATAGTCACACTACACTTTGATAGTCACACTACACTTTATGATAGTGACACTACACTTTATGACAGTCACACTACAGTGTATGATAGTGACACTACACTTTATGATAATCACACTACAGTGTATGATAGTGGCACCACACTTTATGATAGTGACACTACACTTTATGATAGTCACACTACAGTGTATGATAGTGACACTACACTTTATGATAGTGACACTACACTTTATGATAGTCACACTACACTTTATGATAGTGACACTACACTTTATGACAGTCACACTACAGTGTATGATAGTGACACTACACTTTGATAGTCACACTACACTTTATGATAGTGACACTACACTTTATGACAGTCACACTACAGTGTATGATAGTGACAATACACTTTATGATAATCACACTACAGTGTATGATAGTTGCACCACACTTTATGATAGTGACACTACACTTTATAATAGTCACGCTACAGTGTATGATAGTGACACTACACTTTATGATAGTGACACTACACTTTATGATAGTGACACTATACTTTATGATAGTCACACTACAGTGTATGAAAGTGACACTACACTTTATGATAATGAAACTACACTTTATGATAATGACACTAGACTTTATGATAGTGACACTACACTTTATGATAGTGACACTACACTTTATGATAGTCACACTACACTTTGATAGTCACACTACACTTTATGATAGTGACACTACACTTTATGACAGTCACACTACAGTGTATGAAAGTGACACTACACTTTATGATAGTGACACTACACTTTATGATAGTGACACTACACTTTATGATAGTGACACTACACTTTATGACAATCACACTACAGTGTATGATAGTTGCACTACACTTTATGATAGTGACACTACACTTTATGAAAGTCACGCTACAGTGTATGATAGTCACACTACAGTGTATGAAAGTGACACTACACTTTATGATAATGAAACTACACTTTATGATAATGACACTAGACTTTATGATAGTGACACTACACTTTATGATAGTGACACTACACTTTATGATAGTCACACTACACTTTGATAGTCACACTACACTTTATGATAGTGACACTACACTTTATGACAGTCACACTACAGTGTATGATAGTGACACTACACTTTATGATAATCACACTACAGTGTATGATAGTTGCACCACACTTTATGATAGTCATGCTACAGTGTATGATAGTGACACTACACTTTATGACAGTGGCACTACACTTTATGATAGTGACACTATACTTTATGATAGTCACACTACATTGGATGAAAGTGACACTACACTTTATGATAATGAAACTACACTTTATGATAATGACACTAGACTTTATGATAGTGACACTACACTTTATGATAGTGACACTACACTTCATGATAGTCACACTACACTTTATGATAGTGACACTACACTTTATGACAGTCACACTACAGTGTATGATAGTAACACTACACTTTATGATAATCACACTACAGTGTATGATAGTTGCACCACACTTTATGATAGTCACGCTACAGTGTATGATAGTGACACTACACTTTATGATAGTGACACTACACTTTATGATAGTCACACTACAGTGTATGAAAGTGACACTACACTTTATGATAATGAAACTACACTTTATGATAATGACACTAGACCTTATGATAGTGACACTACACTTTATGATAGTCTCACTACACTTTGATAGTCACACTACACTTTATGATAGTGACACTACACTTTATGACAGTCACACTACAGTGTATGATAGTGACACTACACTTTATGATAGTCACACTACAGTGTATGATAGTTGCACCACACTTTATGATAGTGACACTACATTTTATGATAGTGACACTACACTTTATGATAGTCACACTACACTATGATTGTGACACTACACTTTATGATAGTCACACTACACTTTATAACAGTGACATTACACTATAGACTGGACTCTCACACTATTATGTTAGATCCACTATGGACTGGACTCTCACACTATTATGTTAGATCCACTATGGACTGGACTCTCACACTATTATGTTAGATCCACTATGGACTGGACTCTCACACTATTATGTTAGATCCACTATGGACTGGACTCTCACACTATTATGTTAGATCCACTATGGACTGGACTCTCACACTATTATGTTAGATCCACTATGGACTGGACTCTCACACTATTATGTTAGATCCACTATGGACTGGACTCTATTATGTTAGCATGAGAGTTTGTATTCTGGACGTGTTCCAGGCACCACAAGTCATTTGGAGAGCAGAAGTTGTTACCTCGATGGGGAAGAAAGGTCCGAGTATGGAGTAGCAGATCATGGAGCTGAAGTTGACCGATGCCATGGATATCAGGGTGAGGGTCTGCTGTCTTGTCATCCTCCTCCCACCACCCGTCGCAGGACCGCCAACCGTCCCTGGAAAAACCAAATTGTCCACATGTAGAGACAAAAGTACACATTCTGTATGACGCACTTTGCCCCGTATTTTCATTAGCATGAGAATATAAAGTGTTGTGTAAAAAATGAATAGATTCCAGGGAATACAGCTTTGAGAACAGTTAAGGCTGAACCAATGGATGCCAGAGTGTCTGATGGATCAAACTGATCATTGTTGTTCTCTTGCCTTGATGCTGCCACTACGCCTTAGCATGGCAGCAGCTAGCTATCTCGCTATCTCGCTAGCTATCTATCTAGCTAGCTAGCTATCATCATCAATCTTTATTGTAGACCTTAAGATCTATTAAACATAAAAAACACACAATACAAACCATTAAAAACAAAACAATAAAACATAACAATAGCTATAATATCTAATATCTCGCTAGCTATCTATCTAGCTATCTCGCTAGCTATCTTGCTAGCTATTTATCTAGCTAGCTATCATCATCAATCTTTATTGCAGACTTTAAGATCCATTAAACATATAAAAACCACAATACAAAACATTAAAAACAAAACAATAAAACATTAAAAACTAAACAATAAAACATAACAATAGCTATAATATCTCGCTAGCTATCTTGCTAGCTAGCTATCTCGCTAGCTATCTTGCTAGCAATCTATCTAGCTAGCTATCATCATCAATCTTTATTGCAGACCTTAAGATCCATCAAACATAAAAAAACAGAATACTAAACATTAAAAACAAAACAAAAAACATTAAAAACTAAACAATAAAACATAACAATAGCTATAATATCTAATATCTCGCTAGCTAGCTAGCTAGCTATCATCATCAATCTTCATTGCAGACCTTAAGATCTATTAAACATAAAAAAAACACAATACAAAACATTAAAAACAAAACAATAAAACATAACAATAGCTATAATATCTAATATCTCGCTAGCTATCTATCTAGCTATCTTGCTAGCTATTTATCTAGCAAGCTATCATCATCAATCTTTATTGCAGACTTTAAGATCCATTAAACATATGAAAAAACACAATACGAAACATTAAAAACAAAACAATAAAACATTAAAAACTAAACAATAAAACATAACAATAGCTATAATATCTCCCTAGCTATCTTGCTAGCTAGCTATCTCGCTAGCTATCATCATCAATCTTTATTGCAGACCTTAAGATCCATCAAACATAAAAAAACCCACAATACTAAACATTAAAAACAAAACAAAAAACATTAAAAACTAAACAATAAAACATAACAATAGCTATAATATCTAATATCTCGCTAGCTATCTATCTAGCTAGCTATCATCATCAATCTTCATTGCAGACCTTAAGATCCATTAAACATAAAAAAAAATACAATACAAAACATTAAAAACAAAACAAAAAACATTAAAAACTAAACAATAAAACATAACAATAGCTATAATTTCTAATATCGCACTAGCTATCTATCTAGCTAGCTAGCTATCTTGCTAGCTAGCTAACTATCATCATCAATCTTTATTGCAGACTTTAAGATCCATTAAACATATAAAAAAACACAATACAAAACATTAAAAACAAAACAATAAAACATTAAAAACTAAACAATAAAACATAACAATAGCTATAATATCTAATATCGCACTAGCTATCTATCTAGCTAGCTAGTTATCTTGCTAGCGAGCTATCTAGCTAGCTATCGTCATCAATCTTTATTGCAGACCTTAAGATCTATCAAACATTAAAAAAACACAATACTAAACATTAAAAACAAAACAAAAAACATTAAAAACTAAACAATAAAACATAACAATAGCTATAATATCTCCCTAGCTATCTTGCTAGCTATCTATCTCGCTAGCTATCTTGCTAGCAATCTATCTAGCTAGCTATCATCATCAATCTTTATTGCAGACCTTAAGATCCATCAAACATAAAAAAAACACAATACTAAACATTAAAAACAAAACAAAAAAAAATTAAAAACTAAACAATAAAACATAACAATAGCTATAATATCTAATATCTCGCTAGATATCTATCTAGCTAGCTATCATCAATCTTCATTGCAGACCTTAAGATCCATTAAACATAAAAAAACACAATACGAAACATTAAAAACAAAACAAAAAACATTAAAAACTAAACAATAAAACATAACAATAGCCATAATATCTAATATCGCACTAGCTATCTCTCTAGCTAGCTAGCTATCTTGCTAGCTAGCTATCTAGCTAGCTATCATCATCAATCTTTATTGCAGACTTTAAGATCCATTAAACATATAAAAAAATACAATACGAAACATCAAAAACAAAACAAAAAACATTAAAAACTAAACAATAAAACATAACAATAGCTATAATATCTAATATTTCGCTAGCTATCTATCTAGCTAGCTATCATCATCAATCTTCATTGCAGACCTTAAGATCCATTAAACATAAAAAAAACACAATACAAAACATTAAAAACAAAACAAAAAACATTAAAAACTAAACAATAAAACATAACAATAGCTATAATATCTAATATCGCACTAGCTATCTATCTAGCTAGCTAGCTATCTTGCTAGCTAGCTATCTAGCTAGCTATCATCATCAATCTTTATTGCAGACTTTAAGATCCATTAAACATATAAAAAAACACAATACGAAACATTAAAAACAAAACAAAAAACATTAAAAACTAAACAATAAAACATAACAATAGCTATAAGACCTAATATCTCGCTAGCTATCTATCTAGCTAGCTATCATCATCAATCTTCATTGCAGACCTTAAGATCCATTAAACATAAAAAAACACAATACAAAACATTAAAAACAAAACAAAAAACATTAAAAACTAAACAATAAAACATAACAATAGCTATAATATCTAATATCGCACTAGCTATCTATCTATCTAGCTAGCTAGCTATCTAGCTAGCTATCATCATCAATCTTTATTGCAGACTTTAAGATCCATTAAACATATAAAAAACACAATACGAAACATTAAAAACAAAACAATAAAACATTAAAAACAAAACAATAAAACATAACAATAGCTATAATATCTAATATCTCGCTAGCTATCTTGCTAGCAATCTAGCTAGCTATCATCATCAATCTTCATTGCAGACCTTAAGATCCATTAAACATAAAAAAAAAACACAATACAAAACATTAAAAACAAAACACAAAACATTAAAAACCGAACAATAAAACATAACAATAGCTATAATATCTAATATTGCACTAGCTATCTATCTAGCTAGCTAGCTATCTTGCTAGCTAGCTATCTAGCTAGTAGAGATGCGCGGTTTGCGGGCATAACCGCGGAGTCCGCGGATTATCCGCGGATCGGGCGGATGAAATTGAAAAAAATTAGATTTTATCCGCGGGTCGGGTCGGGCGGTTGAAATTAAAAAAAATTAGATTTTAAATAGATTCAGGCGGGTGGCAGTTAAACCAATTGGGAAATATATATACATAGTTAAATGTTGTTACCCACATACGAAAAACGAGCAGGCACCTGCAGCATATGCCACAACAGAAGAAGAAAAAAAAAAAAGAGATGGACACTTTTACGGAGCGGAGAAGGCCCCCGACGCCTCGCCGGGGTCCGGGACCGAGGCCCCTTCCCCCGAGAGGGCCCCACCGGGAGCCGTAGCTGAGGCGATCCGCGAGAAGGGCCCGACGCACGTCCAGGGTCACCACCGCGCCCACCGCACCGACACCCCGCCTCGTCCGCCTTCGCCGCGGCCGGCGTCACGCGCAGCAGGTAAGCAGCTTACCTGCCCGCCAACCCCGTGGCCGGGGGCTCGTAACAGGGGTCACTCCGCGCGCTCCGCCCGCGCAGCTTACCTGCCCGCCACCCCTGTTGCCGGGGGCGCGTAACAGGGTTCACTCCGCGCGCAGTGCGCTCACGAAAGGGGTGGGGCTCACCCTGGTTGATATAGACAGCAGGACGGTGGCCATGGAAGTTGGAACCCGCTAAGGAGTGTGTAACAACCCACCTGCCGAATCAACTAGCCCTGAAAATGGATGGCGCTGGAGCGTCGGGCCCATACCCGGCCGTCGCCGGCAGCGAGACGCGCTTGGAGGTGCGCTCAGCGCGGCTCCCATATGATTGCGCACTGGTGTGCGTCTGGGTCGTGACAGCGTGGCACGCGAATGTCTGTGCTGCATTGGATCAGTCTCCTTTCTTTAACAGGCAAAAGCTTTATAACCTCACTAATGCCTTGCATCGTCTATATTAGATATATAACAACGGGCGGATGGCGGGCGGGTGCGGTTCTGATCAAATGTTACATCGGGTGGATGGCGGATGGTTGACGACTTTCTGATGCGGTTGCGGATGAAATAATTGCCTATCCGCGCATCTCTACTAGCTAGCTATCATCATCAATCTTTATTGCAGACCTTAAGATCCATTAAACATATAAAAAAACACAAAACGAAACATTAAAAACAAAACAATAAAACATTAAAAACTAAACATTAAAACATAACAATAGCTATAATATCTAATATCTCGCTAGCTATCTTGCTAGCTAGCTATCTCGCTAGCTATCTCGCTAACTAGCTAGCGAGCTAGAATTATCCGCTGAGCTTTCGCCCGACCGAACTGGGAATGTGAGTTTTTACCACTGTGACATTTTATGGTAGAAACACCACACATTATGATAGTAACACTACACTTTATGATAGTAACACTACACTTTATGATAGTTACACTCCATGAGTCCAACAGTTAGATGGTGATACAGTAACTCAACAGGGGGTCACATTATATGTTTTGCAACTCTTAATAGTTTAATAATTGATACATTCTAACATGATGTTTCCATTTAATGACAAATGATAACAATATATGATAAAGAGCGTGAGCATTTAAATGTCAGTCATATTAATAACAAATCTAATATCTCAGCTCTCCTTTCAACCTTCTATTGTAAAGCAGCACATAAAATGTATCGTTTTTTTTAAATTATGTTAATTTTGCATGAACAAATTAATTATTAAACAAATAATTTGTATTAGCCAAAAAGTAATTAAATAGTGGTTTAAATAGTAAATATATATATATATATATTTAGGGCCCGCATGTCCCATTGCATAAGGACTCCCAAAGGGAGTCCTTATGCAATGGGACATAAGGACCTATTGAATTTCTAAGGTTTTATTAGGGCCCGCATGGCCCATTGTATAAGGACTCCCAAAGGGAGTCCTTATGCAATGGGACATAAGGACCTATTGAATTTGTAAGGTTTTATTCTTTATTCTTCCGCCGCCACATTAAACTGTAATTTGACCCACTTAACATGCTTCAAAACTCACCATATTTGACCCACACATCAGGACCTGCGAAAATTACCTTGTTTTAAAAAAACCTAACCTCAAAACTCAAAATTGCGCTCTAGCGCCCCCTAGGAAAAAAAAAACTAGACTGCCTATATCTCCCACTAGGAAGATCGGAGAGACATGAAACAAAAACCTGTATGTAGGTCTGACTTAGACCTAGTTTTCATAATCGTATATCATCGGGCAAAAATCAACAGGAAGTTGGCAATTCCCCCTTCAAGACAAAAAAGTACTAAAAACAGTAACTTTTGCCTCTTTGAGCTGTAATTTGACCCCCTTAACATGCTTCAAAACTCACCGAACTGAACACACACATCAGGACAGGCAAAAATTGCGATCTAATAAAAAAACCTAACCCCAAATCTCAAAATTGTGCTCTAGCGCAATTTTTTAATGAAACGCACAAAAAACTGCTCCTCGGATGAAAAAACGGACAAAACTGCCTGTAACTCCCACTGGGAAGGTCGGAGAGACATGAAACAAAAACCTCTATGTAGGGCTCACTTAGACCTACATTTCATAAATTGACAACCCCCAGCAAAAATCAACAGGAAGTTTGCTATTCCCCCTTCAAAACAAATTTTGTGTAAAAACCGGTCACCTTCCTTCAAAAACTATCTCCTCTGAGCGCGTTTGTCGTTTCGGCTTCAAACTAACACAGGAGAGAGATTAAACCCTTGTGTATAAAATAACAGAACAGCGTTTTAATACCTGCTCCGGTTTTGATTTTATGAGCCTTCAAAGACCCGCTGCGCTGATGCTGCTGCGCTGCTGTTTTTTTAAGATGGCTGCTTAAAAGTAGGAAGCACCAGCGTGCCCACACAATGCAGACAAGGTAGGTACACTAGACAAAAGTATTGGGACACTTATGACTACCACCGGACAAAAGTATTGGGACACTTAGGCCGAAAACTGGACAAAAGTATTGGGACACTTAGGCCGAAAACTGGACAAAAGTATTGGGACACTTGGGACTACAACTTGACAAAAGTATTGGGACACTTAGGACTACAACTTGCCAAAAGTATTGGGACACTTGGGACTAAAACTGGACAAAAGTATTGGGACACTTAGGACTAGCACCTGCCAAATACGCGGGCCCGACCAACGCTGCTTGCAGCTTTAATTATTATTATTATACCGGCCGCCTCTTTGAGCACTAATTTAACCCACTTAACATGCTTCAAAACTCACCATATTTGACCCACACGTCAGGACCTGCGAAAATTGCCTTTTGATAAAAAAAAAACCGAACAGCAAAACTCAAAATTGCGCTCTAGCGCCCCCTAGGGAAAAAAAACTAGACTGCTTGTAACTCCCACTAGGAAGGTCGGAGAGACATGAAACAAAAACCTCTATGTAGGTCTGACTCAGACCTAGCTTTCATAATAGTACATTCTCGGGCTAAAATCAACAGGAAGTTGGCAATTCCCCCTTCAAGACAAAAAAGGACTAAAAACGGTCACTTTTGCCTCTTTGAGCTGTAATTTGACCCCCTTACCATGCTTCAAAACTCACCAAACTGAACACACACATCAGGACTGGCAAATATTGCGATCTAATAAAAATACCTAACCCCAAATTTAAAAATTGCGCTCTTGAGCAATTTTTGAATAAAACGGAGAAAAAACTGCTCCTCGGAAGAAAAAAAATGACAAAACTGCCTGTAACTCCCACCGGGATGGTCGGAGAGACATGAAACAAAAACCTCTCCGTAGGTCTCACTTAGACCTACATTTCATAAATTGACAACCCCCAGCAAAAATCTACAAGAAGCTTGTTATTCCCCCTTCAACACAACATTTTTGTCAAAACCGGTCACCTTTCTTCAAACATTATCTCCTCTGAGCGTGTTTGACGTTTCGGCTTCAAACTAACACAGGAGAGAGATTGAACCCTTCTGATTAAAAGTTAGTGAAAGAGTTTTGATACCGGCTCCGGTTTTGATTTTATGACCCTTCAAAGAGCCGCTGCGCTGATGCTGCTGTTTTTTCAAGAAGGCTGCTTAAAAGCTGGAAGCACCAGCGTGCCCACAATACAGACAAGGTAGGTACACTACACAAAAGTATTGGGACAATTCGGACTAAAAGTAGACAAAAGTATTGGGACACTTATGACGAAAACTGAACAAAAGTATTGGGACACTTAGAACTAGTTACTATTGTATTGTCAATCATCAGGTCATGTGATCCAATAAGTTTTTGTTGATGCAAATGAACTTTTCGGAATAAAAGTCTCCATTCAGCCTGTGCGGATAGAATCAACTCCTTTCACACAAATAAAAAAAGGCAGAAAAAAAATCAGCCCCTCTAGTAGTTTTTCAATGAGTTAGCGATATAGCACCGTCAGGATTTGTTGTTGTTTTTTGTCCTAAACTTGACTAACCTGGAAGTTGTGGATCTGCGTCCTGCTCCATTTTTTTGTCCTTTTCTTGTTGAAAATATCCAGCCTGGTTGTGTTCAAAGGTTCCCACGCGTTAAAAGCAACAATAAGCACACATTTTCTCACACACACGCACACCAGCTCCTGAGCACACTGGCGCGATGGCACTTCCTTGGTAAAGGTGAAACAGCGCGATGGCAACTTCCGTTAAATCTTCAAAATAAAAGTTTAGGAGTAACGCCTTCACGTTAAAGGTATCACGTTGACGTTTGATTCAAATTAAATAGTGCACTTTATTTAATTGTGTGAATACTCCAAAGCATTCACACATATGGTTTTCTACACCAAAATTCATCTATTTATTCAACTTATTATTATTATTATTATTATTAGGGACCGCAATGTCCCTTTGGGACAGAGGACCCTATTGTAATTGTAAGGTTTTATTTTTATTATTCAGCCGCCTCTTTGAGCTGTAATTTGACCCCCTTAACATGCTTCAAAACTCACCATATTTGACACACACATCAGGACTGGCGAAAATTGCCATCTAATCAAAAAACCAAACCCGAAAACTCAAAATTGCGCTCTAGCACCCCCTAGGAAAAAACACAGACAAAACTGCTTGTAACTTCCGGTAGGAGACATGAAACAAAAACCTCTATGTAGGTCTGACTTAGACCTAGATTTCATACATTGACATCCTACAGCAAAAATCAACAGGAAGTTGGCAATTCCCCCTTCAAAACAAAAGTTTACTAAAAACAGTCACTTTTGCCTCTTTGAGCTGTAATTTGACCCCCCCTTAACATGCTTCAAAACTCACCAAACTGGACACACACGTCAGGACTGGCAAAAATTGCCATTTAATAAAAAAAAACCAACCCCAAAATTCAAAATTGCGCTCTAGCACCCCCTACGAAGAAAACACAGACACAACTGCTCCTAGGAAGAAAACTCAAGACAAAACTGCCTGTAACTTCCAGTAGGAATGTCTTAAAGAGACATGAAACAAAAACCTCTATGTAGGTCTCACTTAGACCTACATTTCAAAAATCAACAGGAAGTTTGCAATTCCCCCTTCAAAACAAAAGTTTTGTAAAAACCGGTCACCTTTTTTGAAACATTATCTCCTCTGAGCGCGTTTGTCGTGTCGGCTTCAAACTAGCACAGGAGAGAGATTGAACCCTTCTGATTAAAAGTTGACGAAAGAGTTTTAATTACTGCTCCGGTTTGGATTTTATGTGCCGTCAAAGTCGGTCCCGTCCATCGCTGCTTGCAGCTTTAATTATTATTATTATTATTATTATTATTATTATTATTAGGGACCGCAATGTCCCTTTGGGACAGAGGACCCTATTGTATTTCGTGCGTTTTATTATTATTACACACATCAGGACTGGCGAAAATTGCCATTTAATTAAAAAAACAAAAACAAACCAAAACTCAAAATTGCGCTCTAGCGCCCCCTAGGAAAAAACACAGACAAAACTGCTTGTAACTTCCGGTAGTAATGTCGTAGAGACATGAAACAAAAACCTCTATGTAGGTCTGACTTAGACCTAGATTTCATACATTGACATCCTACAGCAAAAATCAACAGGAAGTTGGCAATTCCCCCTTTAGTACAAAAGTTTACTAAAAACAGTCACTTTTGCCTATTTGAGCTGTAATTTGACCCCCTTAACATGCTTCAAAACTCACCAAACTCGACACACACATCAGGACTGGCGAAAATGGCCATTTAATAAAAAAATAAAAAATAAACTAAACTCAAAATTGCGCTCTAGCGCCCCCTAGGAAAAAACACAGACAAAACTGCTTGTAACTTCCGGTAGTAATGTCGTAGAGACATGAAACAAAAATCCCTATGTAGGTCTGACTTAGACCTAGATTTCATACATTGACATCCTTCAGCAAAAATCAACAGGAAGTTGGCAATTCCCCCTTCAGTACAAAAGTTTACTAAAAACAGTCACTTTTGCCTCTTTGAGCTGTAATTTGACCCCCTTAACATGCTTCTAAACTCACCATATTTGACACACACATCAGGACTGGCGAAAATTGCCATTTAATAAAAAACCAAACCCCAAAACTCAAAATTGCGCTATTGCGCCCGCTAGGAAAAACCTCAGACAAAACTGCTTGGAACGTCCGGTAGTTATGTCGTAGAGACATGAAACAAAAATTTCTATGTAGGTCTGACTTAGACCTAGATTTCATACATTGACATCCTTCAGCAAAAATCAACAGGAAGTTGGCAATTCCCCCTTCAGTATAAAAGTTTACTAAAAACAGTCACTTTTGCCTCTTTGAGCTGTAATTTGACCCCTTAACATGCTTCAAAACTCACCAAACTGGACACACACATCAGGACTGGCGAAAATTGCCATTTAATAAATAAAAAAATTTAAAAAAACAACTCAAAATTGCGCTCTAGCGCCCCCTAGGAAAAAACACAGACAAAACTGCTTGTAACTTCCGGTAGTAATGTCGTAGAGACATGAAACAAAAACCTCTATGTAGGTCTGACTTAGACCTAGATTTCATACATTGACATCCTTCAGCAAAAATCAACAGGAAGTTGGCAATTCCCCCTTCAGTACAAAAGTTTACTAAAAAAAGTCACTTTTGTCTCTTTGAGCTGTAATTTGACCCCCTTAACATGCTTCAAAACTCACCAAACTGGACACACACATCAGTACTGGCGAAAATGGCCATTTAATAAAAAAAATCAAAATCAAAATCAAAATCAAAATCAAAATTGCGCTCTAGCGCCCCCTAGGAAAAAACACAGACAAAACTGCTTGTAACTTCCGGTAGTAATGTCGTAGAGACATGAAACAAAAAAACCTCTATGTAGGTCTGACTTAGACCTAGATTTCATACATTGACATCCTTCAGCAAAAATCAACAGGAAGTTGGCAATTCCCCCTTCAGTACAAAAGTTTACTAAAAACAGTCACTTTTGTCTCTTTGAGCTGTAATTTGACCCTCTTAACATGCTTCAAAACTTACCATATTTGACACACACATCAGGACTGGCGAAAATTGCCATTTAATAAAAAATAAAAAAAAATTAAAAAAAATCAAAATTGCGCTCTAGCGCCCCCTAGGAAAAACCTCAGACAAAACTGCTTGGAACGTCCGGTAGTAATGTCGTAGAGACATTAAACTAAAACCTCTATGTAGGTCTGACTTAGACCTAGATTTCATACATTGACATCCTTCAGCAAAAATCAACAGGAAGTTGGCAATTCCCCCGTCAGTACAAAAGTTTACTAAAAACAGTCACTTTTGCCTCTTTGAGCTGTCATTTGACCCCCTTAACATGCTTCAAAACTCACCAAACTGGACACACACATCAGGACTGGCGAAAATTGCCATTTAATAAATAAAAAAATTAAAAAAAAACTCAAAATTGCGCTCTAGCGCCCCCTCGGAAAAAACACAGACAAAACTGCTTGTAACTTCCGGTAGTATTGTCGTGGAGACATGAAACAAAAAAAACTCTATGTAGGTCTGACTTAGACCTAGGTTTCATACATTGACATCCTTCAGCAAAAATCAACAGGGAGTTGGCAATTCCCCCTTCAGTACAAAAGTTTACTAAAAACAGTCACTTTTGCCTCTTTGAGCTGTAATTTGACCCCCTTAACATGCTTCAAAACTCACCAAACTGGACACACACATCAGGACTGGCGAAAATTGCCATTTAATAAATAAAAAAATTAAAAAAAAACTCAAAATTGCGCTCTAGCGCCCCCTCGGAAAAAACACAGACAAAACTGCTTGTAACTTCCGGTAGTAATGTCGTAGAGACATGAAACAAAAACCCCTATGTAGGTCTGACTTAGACCTAGATTTCATACATTGACATCCTTCAGCAAAAAATCAACAGGAAGTTGGCAATTCCCCCTTCAGTACAAAAGTTTACTAAAAACAGTCCCTTTTGCCTCTTTGAGCTGTCATTTGACCCTTTTAACATGCTTCAAAACTCACCAAACTGGACACACACATCAGGACTGGCAAAAATTGCGATCTAATAAAAAAAACCAACCCCAAAACTCAAAATTGTGCTCTAGCGCCCCCTAGGAAGAAAACACGAGACACAACTGCTCCTAGGAAGAAAACTCAAGACAAAACTGCCTGTAACTTCCAGTAGGAATGTCTTAGAGACATGAAACAAAAACCTCTATGTAGGTCTCACTTAGACCTACATTTCAACATTGACAACAACAAATCAACAGGAAGTTTGCAATTCCCCCTTCAAAACAAACATTTTATAAAAACCGGTCACCTTTTTTCAAACATTATCTCCTCTGAGCGTGTTTGTCGTGTCGGCTTCAAACTAGCACATGAGAGAGATTGAACCCTTCTGATTAAAAGTTGACAAAAGAGTTTTAATTACTGCTCCGGTTTGGATTTTATGTGCCGTCAAAGTCGGTCCCGTCCATCGCTGCTTGCAGCTTTAATTATTATTATTATTCTCCAGATACCTTCCACATTTTTCACCCGATTCCAACCGCTCCAACTTCAAACTGTTCAGTTCCTCTTGACAAATTTAAAAAAAATCCCCAGATTTCCCAGAATTCCAGGTTTTCCGGGACATTTTTCCCATTCAAAATGAATTGGCCATTTTTCAAACTTCCACCATTTCCAACCTATTCAAACCATTCCACCTTCAACACATTCCACCATTCTGGAAATTTAACTTCCCCTTTTCCAACTTAAAAAAAATTCCAGGATTTTCAGGAATTCCTGGTTTTCCAAAGCCCCACTTCCACCCTTTTTTCTGGCGACTACTTCTTCCACATTTTTCATAAAAAAAAAAAAAAAAAATTCCCGGATTTCCCATAATTCCTTTTTTATTTATTTTTTTAATTTTCCCCATTTATGGTCCCCTTTATTTAGAAAAGTATCGAAAAGTACCGATATACATTTAGGTACCGGTACCGGTACCTAAATATTGGTATGGGGACAACCCTAGTATGTATGTATGTATACATGCATATATACACATACAAATAGATAGTGTTGCGTTTGGACCAGTTGTTCCTCCCAGGGAATTCAAGTTTCTGGTCGTCGCTCCCAAGCTCTTTACGACACTTAAATCTGAGTAAAAGAACCACCAGAGACAGAATAGGTATTTTGTATATATTTGCAAAGCTTTGTAAATATAAATGAGACCAGTCCAGCATGGAACATTCAATCACGCAGCTAAGATGGTCTGCCCTCCCTCCCTCGCTGTCTTGTCTTTTCAGCCCAAACACATGCCCATTGTCCTCCGCACCTGGACATAAGAATAGATAAGAAGAAGGAGTATCTCTCTTTCTTACATTCCACACTCAAGATTAGCACACAGTATTTGCAGACAACCAAAAGACCACAATTGGAAGAAAAACACTAGCTGTTTTGTAATATGATTATGAAATTAAAGAAGTAACACTTAAATACGGATATATGTAAATATCTGCCTCCGACAATAGCCTGGCCCCCACGGCCAAATTATTTTCGCCCCCGAGTCAAAAAGTTTGGGCACCCCTGTCATAAATAAACCAGACAAAGTAAAAAAAAAGAAGCCAGAGGAAGAACTTTTGAATACATTTTTATTCCATTTTGCCCGTCCTGTAGTTCCATCCACGTAAAAATGGCAACCCTACGGCCATATTTTCACACAAAACAAGAGAAAACCGATGAAAAAGCAGCACTTTTAATTACTGTTAACACTGATATTGAATTATTTTTTTAAATCTTTCTGGAACTATTTGTCATTCAATTAACAATAAGGAGCACGTGTGTTTCTTTTCTGTACATTAGCACCAGATCTGAGAGCTAAGTTTGTCATAATTAATAAATCTGCCAGTGAAGACATTAAAAATGCAGAAGACGATAAACACGCACAAGCAGCAGCCTTTTTTTTTTTTTCTTTGTCTATTGCAGGAACATCATAACAACTTTCTACTTAAAGCAGACTTCCAGAGAGGAAACACGTTCAAAAGCAACTTTTTTTTTTTTTTTTAAAGCACCACTTTTCAAGCACCCAGCAAAAAAAAAAAAAGAAAAAAAGAAAAAACAGCACTTAGAGACTAACTATTTACTTAACACAAAGGTGTCATGATGGCTCTGACGCGATGTGCAAAAATACGACTATGCTCAAAATAAATACAATGCGTATGCACAACTTCGTGATTAAAAAAATATACCAACTTTTATGAAAAACATTCCCGCGGTGGTTTTGCGGCATTCGGAACAAAAACATTTATTTCATGTTTTTTTTCTTTAAAGACCCCAAATTTGTTAATCTAGTGCAGGGGTGTTCAAAGTGTGGCCGGGTGGTCTTTTGCAGCCCGCAGCTTGTTTTTTTATTGGCCCACCACACGTTGGAAAGACAAAAAAAAACAAAAAACATCCCGCATTACAACACTTACATGGGGGACATGGGGGAAAACATTTTTTTTTATAATTTTAATTTTTTTTAGACATGTATCTTGTGCACATGAGAAACTTTTTATAAAGTTATAAAAAAATAAAAATAAAAATTTATAATTTACTTTATTTTTTTTTTTTTTAGACATGTATCTCGTGCGCACAAGAAAGTTTTTCTTGCGCACGAGATACATACATACAAAATTATTATTATTATTTTTTTTTTAGACATGTATCTCGTGCAAAAAACTAAAACCACAACCAAGCTTGTAAATTTTGGCCTCCACTCGCTTCATTAAAAGTTTGTCATTTAAATCACCTTCCTGGTGAAAAAAAAAAAAAATTATTATTTTTTTTTTTTAGACATGTGTCTCGTGCGCACGAAATACATGTCTAAAAATTTTTTTTATTTTTTTTTTTATTTTTTTTTACAACTTTATAAAAAGTTTCTCGTGCGCACGAGATACATTACTAAAAAAAAAAAAAAAAAAAAAAAAAAAAAAAAAAAAAATTATAAAAAAAACATTCCCCCCATGTCCCTTTAGGGGCTCCGTAACACTACGCAAAAAACGATAAAATTACATTTTGGGAGAAATGAGGTATGAATGCTGAAATGTGCAAGCCGAACTTAAATGCTAACAATAGCATGCTAAAAATTGGAATGCATCGAGTAAAATTGGTTAAAAAAAATTGAGTGCTAGAATGCTAACATTAGCATGTATCAAGTACCAAGTCATATGACTATGAAGCGTATGCATGTTCAATTATCTTTCGGAAGTTAATGAGTTAGCGCAAGTCAAGTACGACGTTATACGACTCTGAGGTTATGGCTGCACAATTGAGCACAAAAAAAATTGCATTTTAATGTTAACATGCTAACCGTTAGCATGTAACGAGTACCAAGTTATATGACTCTGAGGTGTTCAGCTGTAAAATTGGTTAAAAAAAATGTACATGCTAGAATGCTAACGTTAGCATATGACTATGAAGCGTATGCATGTTCAATTATCTTTAGAAAGTTAACGAGTTAGCGTATGTCAAGTGCGACGTTATATGACTCTGAGGTTATGGCTGCACAATTGGGCAAAAAAAATTTGCATTTTAATGTTAACATGCTAACCGTTAGCATGTAACGAGTACCAAGTTGTATGACTCTGAGGTGTTAAGCTGTAAAATTTGTTTAAAAAAATGTACATGCTAGAATGCTAACGTTAGCATATGACTATGAAGTGTATGCATGTTCAATTATCTTTAGAAAGTTAACGAGTTAGCGCATGTCAAGTACGACGTTATACGACTCTGAGGTTATGGCTGCACAATTGGGCAAAAAAAATTAGCATTTTAATGTTAACATGCTAACCGTTAGCATGTAGCATGTACCAAGTTGTATGACTCTGAGGTGTTCGGCTGTAAAATTGTTTAAAAAAAAAATGAGCATGCTAAAATGCTAACGTTAGCATGTATCAAGTACAAAAGTAATATGACTGCGGTGTTAGGCTGCAAAATCGGCTTAAAAAGTTAGCATTTGTCAAATGCCAAGTTATAGCACTCTGCGTTTGGCTGCTAAATTTTTTTGAAATTATTTTAGTTTTTTTTTAATTTCATTTAGCCATTTTTATGTTTACAATGCTTAATTCAGGGCAGAATGACATAGAATATGCTTTGTTACTTATAACACAAAGCTAAGATGCGGATGTTGTGTTCACATAGTTCAGCATATATCGATTGTATTGGTTTTAGTATCTTTTTTTGTACAAGATGTGTCAAAGTTCTTCTGTTTTTATTCATGCGGCCCTCGCTGAAAAAAGTTTGGACACCCCTACTTGAGTACGTATTTAAACCCCTACTTGAGTACTTGAGCATGTATTTAAACCCCTATTGTAAATGTAGCTTATTCAGGGAGGCTTTTTCAATGTAAAAGTGCTTTTTCTAATGACGACAAAAAGGACAGAAAAGAAAGTTTGGCGCACAAAAGAAGAAAATGGAGGACGTTCAAAAGTAAAAAATAGACTTTTCACTTCAGCCGCTGAGTCACGTTGGCCAAGGCAACGGCGAACGCCTGCACCGCCGAGAAGGGATACTGGAAATCCAAAATGTAGGCGTTGCCATCGATGCGTCCAAACTGCATGACCTAAAAATAAATAAATAAATAAAAAGACTATTTTAGCAAAAATAATGAAATAGAGAGTACAATGAAGCATTTGCCATGGCAGCCAACAATGACAACGTCCCCTGACTGTGTCCATTCTTTCCTTTAATTAGTGTATTATATATATATATATATATATATATATATATATATATATATATATATATATATATATATATATATATATATATATATACATATATATATATACATATATACACATATATATATATATATATTAGAGATGCGCGGATAGGCAATTATTTCATCCGCAACCGCATCAGAAAGTCGTCAACCATCCGCCATCCACCCGATGTAACATTTGATCAGAACCGCACCCGCCCGTTGTTATATATCTAATATAGACGATGCAAGGCATTAGTGAGGTTATAAATCTTTTGCCTGTTAAAGAAAGGAGACTGATCCAATGCAGCACAGACATTCGCGTGCCACGCTGTCACGACCCAGACGCACACCAGTGCGCAATCATATGGGAGCCGCGCTGAGCGCACCTCCAAGCGCGTCTCGCTGCCGGCGACGGCCGGGTATATGGGCCCGACGCTCCAGCGCCATCCATTTTCAGGGCTAGTTGATTCGGCAGGTGGGTTGTTACACACTCCTTAGCGGGTTCCGACGTCCATGGCCACCGTCCTGCTGTCTATATCAACCAGGGTGAGCCCCACCCCTTTCGTGAGCGCACTGCGCGCGGAGTGACCCATGTTACGCGCCCCCGGCAACAGGGGTGGCGGGCAGGTAAGCTGCTTACCTGCTGCGCGTGACGCCGGCCGCGGCGAAGGCGGACGAGGCGGGGTGTCGGTGCGGTGGGCGCGGTGGTGACCCTGGACGTGCGTCGGGCCCTTCTCGCGGATCGCCTCAGCTACGGCTCCCGGTGGGGCCCTCTCGGGGGAAGGGGCCTCGGTCCCGGACCCCGGCGAGGCGTCGGGGGCCTTCTCCGCTCCGTAAAAGTGTCCATCTCTTTTTTTTTTTTTCTTCTGTTGTGGCATATGCAGCAGGTGCCTGCTCGTTTTTCGTATGTGGGTAACAACATTTAACTATGTATATATATTTCCCAATTGGTTTAACTGCCACCCGCCTGAATCTATTTAAAATCTAATTTTTTTTTTATTTCAACCGCCCGACCCGACCCGACCCGACCCGCGGATAAAATCTAATTTTTTGAAATTTCATCCGCCCGATCCGCGGATAATCCGCGGACTACGCGGTTGTGCCCGCAAACCGCGCATCTCTAATATATATACATACATATATATATATATATATATATATATTATATATATATATATATATATATATATATACGCATTACGTACTTACCTGGGCGGAAGAAAAAGTAATCGCGTTTTATATAGACAAGATCAAATAATTCTGTTACTTTACACCGTGTACCTGTTAATTATATAATATATACAGTTGTTCATTATTCCCTTGTAGTAGTAGTAATAGTAGTGTGTGTGTGAGCGTGCTGTTTGCTGTGTGATGTTGCCTCTTTCAATTTGATATCAAGTTCATTTTATTGTGGTGCTGGTTGTTACTTCCTGTATTGGTCCACATCCAAAGCAGCGTGCCAAGGTACATCAAACGTATAGATAACGGTGTTGTAACGTACATAAAAGTAATTTATTAGATTACTCGTTACTAGTAAAAGTAATGGCTTTATGTTAAATGTTAATTTGCCTTACCAAAGTTTAAAAAGTTTCCATTTGTTTCCCATGAATTTGTCTTAGTACAAAGCATGCAGGAAATTAAATTAAAATGTGATTAAAAAAGTATAAAAAAAAAAAGTTTAAATGGACAAAAATTGTGAGAAAATTTTGCAAAGGATTTCACCATTAAATTACCTGTCGGCCGTCCAGCTCGATCTGGAAGTTCTTTGCAGACTCCTGAGTGACGCGTCCTCCAAAGTCCAGCTGGTAGACCTGGGTGGCTTCGTTCCACAGTGGCTGCTTGTTGGCCATGACGTAAACAAAGCCTTGGCTGCCCAGACTGCGGTCCTCGCGCTCGTTGGCTTTGCGGCACTTGATCTCTTCCAGCTCGCTGGCCATCCGCAGGCTTCGCTTGTTCTTCCAGCTCTTCTTGCTGCTTTGGTTCTGGTTCATGAGCTCGTCGCCGCTGATGAAGAGCTCCGGCTCGCTCTCCGAGCTGTCCTGGAACTCATTGGCTGCCCTGCTCATTTTTTTGGTTCTGTTGAGCTGCTCTCTCGGGCCCTTGGGCTTCTTTTTCTCTCTGCTGCCGAGCCGTGGGCTGGCAATCAGAGAGTTGAAATCCGAAAGCGAGCGACCTTCCTTTCTGGACCTGCCTTCGGAGACCGAAGACATGTTGGCCTCCTCGGCTCGACTGTCCAGTCTTTTCCGGCTTTTTTTAGTGAACCGGTCTGACTCCTGCGGGCTCGCGTTTAAGGACGTTGGCTCTTGAAAGCTGTTAGCAGACTCTGCAAGATCCTCTGTGGCACATTTAGAGGGGGGTAGCTCTGTGGGTGGTGGCGGGGGAGGCTGAGGGGGTGGTGGAGGTGGTGCAGTTGGAGGCGGTGGAGATAGAATAGGCTTTTCTAATATCTGATGAGTTTTGGTTGGGAGAGGAGGCGCAGGAGGGTCTTGCATGGGGGGCGGGCAAGGGTACGGGTTCCAGGGGTGCAGGTTGACAGGGTGCAACTGAAGCCCCGCACAGGAGCTGGCTCCTGGGTACATCGGGGGGAGAGTGCAGCACGCCAAGTTAGCCAGACTTGCAGAGTACCCTGTCGACAAAACCAAATTGGAGTCTGGCTGAGAGAATGGAATTGGAAGAACCACTTCATTTGGAGGGTTCGGTAAGGTTTGAAGTGGGGGTCTACTGTGGCCCATACCTGCAGGGAAGGGAGAGAGGGATATCTGGTAGCCTGATGGTAATGTCAAAGTGCTTGTGCTTGAACTGGACGGAGGTTTGGTCGTGAGGACGAAAGGGAGTCGGCTCACATCCAAGTGCTGCGCTTGGCCAATGATGATAGAGGGTGGTTTGTGGGGTCCTTGTGGGGGAGTCAACATGGTTTGTTCTGGAGAGAGCCAGAACTCATCCGTGGCTGTGGAGTCCCACTGGTAAGGTGGGGGGCGCTTCGCTGTCAAATCACCAAGGGTCATCTGTCGGACTGATTTGTCGAGGTGACAATGCTGACTTGAATTCTCATCTTCAGTGAAGGCAGAGTTAACATACACGGTTCTGTCTCGGCTGCTATCAAGGGTACCCAGCAGACTGTAAGATGACTGGGAGGAACTTTTGGAGTGCACAATAATGGTACTGTGGTGTGCGCCTTTACCGGGCGGGAAATCTTGCCTCACTACTGTGCCGCCCGCAATGCCGCTACTTGATGTCCCGCCGCCACTTACACTGACGCTGGTGCTGCTGCTATTGCTGCTACACTGTGTGCAGGTGTAAAGGGCTGTGGGCGCCCTCTGTTGGTAGGTTATACCTACTGCACTGTTCATCTTTGCTTTTGTGGGAAGGGTCCGCGAACTGTCCGTCATTGGGGGGACTTTGAGCATCACATCCCTGCGGTCACGGCGAAGAGTGGCGTGGATCAGGCTGCTTTCATTTCTCTGGGGAGGAGCAAGCGTGGCAGTTACCTGATTGGCCGGATCTGGATACGGGGGCGGGTCTCCGCTCGGTATTGAGTACCGAGGGACTGAAAGCCGGCTCAGTGTTGCCGAGCTGTAGGGAAGGTTGATCTTTTTACTCTCAGACGAGGTCACTTTTAACGTGGCCGAGCCATGGGCCGCGTAGGCGTTTTGGTTGCGCATGAGGCGCCTTCGAGGGCGGCAAACCTCTTCCACATTACCGCTGCTGTCAAAGGTGGTAATCCTTTCATACCCCAGAGGGGTCGGGTATTGTAAGGTCATGGGCTGAATCAGAAAGTCATCTTTCTTCAGGCAGGACTCCTGCACCAGAATGCTCGCGCCGTCACAGTTTGCGATGAGCGTTTGGGCTGCTTCTGCTGCTGCTGCAGCAGCTGCTACAGCAGCAGCCGCAGATGCCACTGTGCCCGGGTATGGAGGAGGCGGGTTCACCTTCCTCACTTGGATCTCCACAGAACCATTTCTGGTAGTGAAGGAAGGAGGTAAAGTCCGGGGCAGGCTGGGCTTCAGCATGTGCCCGTGTTCTCGATCTTGTCCAGGCTCTGTGGTAGGAGGAGGCGGAATCGGAGGCAGGAGATGAATCTGTTGTAGAGAAATGGTCGGGTAGCCGGATGGGGGTGGTGGCAGAGTCATCTGCATCTTCAGCTGCTGCTGCATCTGCTGGTGCTGCCTCTGCATCTGCTGATGCTGCTGCTGGATCTGCTGATGCTGCTGCTGGAGCTGCTGCTGCTGCTGCCTCATCTCCTGGATCTGCTGGCGGATTTGCTGCTGCTGCTGCTGCATTTGCTGCTGCTGCTGCTGCATCTGCTCGTGCTGAAGCTGCATCTGCTGCTGCTGCTGTTGTATCTGCTGCTGCTGCTGCTGCTGCTGGATCTGGTTGCTCGCCGCCTTCGGTGGGGATTGCTGCATTTGTTGGTGCTGCTGGATTTGGTGCTGCTGCTGATGCGGAGGCTGCTGCTGGTGCAGCTGCTGGAGCTGTGCTTGATGATGGTGCATTTTCTGCGGATGATGCTGGGGTTGTGACGATTGCGACTGCTTGGGTGGCGGTTGTCGAGGTTGCTGAGGCCGCGGCTGCGGCGGGAGATGGTGAGGCGGTGGAGGTGGAGGCAGCGTACCAGGAAGGAGAGGACCAATGTCTAGCCTGTTGAAGATCACCTGCCCGGGGTTTGAGTATCTGGCTGGAACTGGGTACGGTGCGGCAACTTGACCCTGGCTGCGGTCAGGAACAGGGACTGCTGCAACAGCAGCTGCCGCAGCTACGGCCACATTGGTCGTCGGGTTGGTGAGAACATCCAGCTGAATGTTCTGATTGGCCAGAAGAGACTGGACGAGCCCAATGCTCTGAGTTGGCGACATTGCCTGAGCCGGGCTGTGGATGGGCGCGATGGGAATGTTGACGGTGCATGGCGGATTGTCTCCCGACACTCCAGAGGAGCCCATCACTTCATGACAACACAACACAAGTTAGTTAGCGCCTTGATTGGAGATCAGGTGTACTGATAATACAATGGCCCACCTGGTAAGTCATCCTCATCCTCACTGAAGACGTTGGGGTTGAAGACAGGCAGGCTCATGAAGTCAAGTGATATCTTGCGGACCTCCGGCAGGTAAACCGTCATCTGCCTGGGTTGCAAATGAAGCAAACTCGTCTTGTAGATGACTGGAACACACAAACAAGGCACAGGTTTAGCAGGCCGGCTTTCCTCGAGGGACGCTGGTGTGATACCGTTGCTCACCTGCACCAAGATTGGTGGGAAGGAACGAGGCGAGTCCGACTATTTTGAACTTTGTCCCCCAAATGTTGGATGTGACTTGAGCGAGGTAGTTGTGCTGCGGAACACAACATTGTTATGACAACGTTGCATTTTGAAAGCCGGGATGTTTATAGTTCAAATTGGAAGCAGGCAAATTAGTAATAGAGTAGAACCTCTGTTTACGAACTCCCTTTGGTTCTTGAACAGGGTTCGTCAATTGAAAAGTTAATCATTTCTCCAGAAGAAACAATGTCCATCCATCCATCCATCTTCTTCCGCTTATCCGAGGTCGGGTCGCGGGGGCAGCAGCCTAAGCAGGGAAGCCCAGACTTCCCTCTCCCCAGCCACTTCGTCCAGCTCCTCCCGGGGGATCCCGAGGCGTTCCCAGGCCAGCCGGGAGACATAGTCTTCCCAACGTGTCCTGGGTCTTCCTCGTGGCCTCCTACCGGTCGGACATGCCCTAAACACCTCCTTAGGGAGGCGCTCGGGTGGCATCCTGACCAGATGCCCGAACCACCTCATCTGGCTCCTCTCCATGTGGAGGAGCAGCGGCTTTACTTTAAGCTCCCCCCGGATGACAGAGCTTCTCACCCTATCTCTAAGGGAGAGCCCCGCCACCCGGCGGAGGAAACTCATTTCGGCCGCTTGTACCCGTGATCTTGTCCTTTCGGTCATAACCCAAAGCTCATGACCATAGGTGAGGATGGGAACGTAGATCGACCGGTAAATTGAGAGCTTTGCCTTCCGGCTCAGCTCCTTCTTCACCACAACGGATCGATACAGCGTCCGCATTACTGAAGACGCCGCACCGATCCGCCTGTCGATCTCACGATCCACTCTTCCCTCACTCGTGAACAAGACTCCGAGGTACTTGAACTCCTCCACTTGGGGCAAGATCTCCTCCCCAACCCGGAGATGGCACTCCACCCTTTTCCGGGCGAGAACCATGGACTCGGACTTGGAGGTGCTGATTCTCATCCCAGTTGCTTCACACTCAGCTGCGAACCGATCCAGTGAGAGCTGAAGATCCTGGCCAGATGAAGCCATCAGGACCAAATCATCTGCAAAAAGCAGAGACCTAATCCTGCAGCCACCAAACCGGATCCCCTCAACGCCTTGACTGCGCCTAGAAATTCTGTCCATAAAAGTTATGAACAGAATCGGTGACAAAGGGCAGCCTTGGCGGAGTCCAACCCTCACCGGAAACGTGTCCGACTTACTGTCGGCAATGCGAAACAATGTAAATATGAATAATAAGTTCCAGCTTCGACAAAAGTCTATTGTGGAAACCTCTTGCTTCAGGGTTCTGCGGACCACCAGTTACCGACAAGACAGCAGCGTGCATGGTTTGATACGAGGATTTATTTTTCAATAAATGTCTCTTGTCTTGCTTTTCAGCCATCGGGTTGTGTCTGTCTTCTCCTTCTCGCTCGAGCACATGAATGGTTTGCCCCAGAGTGTCGTCTGTCTTGTTCTTGCTCTCGCTCTTACTCATGCCCGTGTGTCACCAACCACCATCCCCAACAACAACCTCTTTCTCCCGACTGCTGCCTTTAACAGAGCGATAGGTGATCAGACAAACACTCACAGCTGTGTCGGTGCCGGTCCTGACACGCCCCGCTTCTCCGCAGGCCCGCAGGCCACGCCTCCCCACACATCTCTATTTTAGTGAAGGTTTGTGCACAGTATAAAGTGCTATACTGTACTGTATATCAAACAAACATAACAATGAGGTGACAAATCAACCGTCTCTTTATTAACAAGCCAAAATAACAACAACGACAAGTCGAACTGTCCTGTCTGCCAACACACACACACACACGCACACTTTGGTGCACTCACAAACTATCAGAAATCACAAAAATCCTTAAATTTAACAACCACATCGCCACGATAATAAACTTACGATACATTCAACATCAACACCGGTGAGGGGAGGAACCCGTGTGTGACACGAGAGGGTGTCTTCTCCTCCGCCGTAATATACGTCCGCTAGTACCTACTCAGTGGCCTAGTGGTTAGAGTCTCCGCGTCTCATAATGCGCCACACATTTTCGATGGGAGACAGGTCGGGACTACAGGCAGGCCAGTCTAGTACCCGCACTCTTTTACTACGAAGCCACGCTGTTGTAACACGTGGCTTGGCATTGTCTTGCTGAAATAAGCAGGGGCGTCCATGAAAACTACGTTGCTTGGATGGCAACATATGTTGCTCCAAAACCTGTATGTACCTTTCAGCATTAATGGTGCCTTCACAGATGTGTAAGTTACCCATGCCTTGGCCACTAATACACCCCCATACCATCACACATGCTGGCTTTTACACTTTGCGCCTAGAACAACCCGGATGGTTCTTTTCCTCTTTGGTCCGGAGGACACGGCGTCCACAGTTTCCAAAAACAATTTGAAATGCGGACTCGTCAGACCACAGAACACTTTTCCACTTTGCATCGGTCAATCTTAGATGGGCTCGGGCCCAGCGAAGTCGGCGGCGTTTTCTGGGTGTTGTTGATAAAATGGCCACGTTGAGAACTTGCTGGATTAGGTTAGTTGCGCAACTCAAAGCTAACGTTGGAATGAAACGCTTTTTGACAACATTTAACCAATGTTGGGTTCTGACGTTAATATTTGCCTGGAGCAAAATACTCATCGAAACAGCCGCCTTGCAGTTCACACTAGGGTTGTCCCGATACCGGTACCAAAATGTATTTCGATACTTTTCTATATAAAGGGGGCCACAAAAAATGGCATTATCGGCTTTATTTTAAGAAAAAATCTTACGGTACAGTAAACACATGTTTCTTATTGCAATTTTGTCCTTAAATAAAACCGGTACTTTTTAGAGGCGGTATCGCACCGAATATGATTTATTAGTTTTGCGGTACTATACTAGTACCAGTATACCGTACAACCCTAGCTCACACTGACGCGAACAATGGTAGCTTACATTTTCGTTATAATCACAGTTTCTTCGCTACTTTTCGAGGAAGCCGACCTACTCAACCTCTTCAATACGAGCAAGCACAAAATGTCTGCCAGCGGTACAGAGAAATGAACGAATGAAGCTGTCAGAAATATTGTATGTAAATTATCAAAAAACTTTCCGTTCTCTGAGTTCCCAGTGAACAGATGAAAGCTGTCTTTGTTGCCCCAAGCCAAAGGCTTGGAAAATTCCATTGTGTACGATGGGAGGAGACGGGAGGAGGGGGTTATCTATTGTGATCCAAGACTTGCCCAAGCTAGATCCAGGACCAGCCCAAGCCCGAGGCATCTTTTTCTTTTATCTTAATGTGACCGACCCCCCCCCCCCCCATTCCTTTAGAAACAGCTGTTATTGTGTAAACAGGGACTATTCAAATAAAAGAGGAGACGTAAAACCTTTTTTTGTGCTGGAAACTGTGCAAGGGTACAGTGTCCAGGCGTCTCTCCTCAAATTGAGCCAAATTGAATCCTGCATTCGACCGTGTCCCTCGGGAAGTCCTGTGGGGAGTGCTCAGAGAGTACGGGGTATCGGACTGTCTGATTGTGGCAGTCCGCTCCCTGTATGATCAGTGCCAGAGCTTGGTCCGCATTGCCGGTAGTAAGTCGGACACGTTTCCAGTGAGGGTTGGACTCCGCCAAGGCTGCCCTTTGTCACCCATTCTGTTCATAACTTTTATGGACAGAATTTCTAGGCGCAGTCAAGGCGTTGAGGGGATCTGGTTCGGTGGCTGCAGGATTAGGTCTCTGCTTTTTGCAGATGATGTGGTCCTGATGGCTTCATCTGGCCAGGATCTTCAGCTCTCACTGGATCGGTTCGCAGCTGAGTGTGAAGCGACTGGGATGAGAATCAGCACCTCCAAGTCCGAGTCCATGGTTCTCGCCCGGAAAAGGGTGGAGTGCCATCTCCGGGTTGGGGAGGAGATCTTGCCCCAAGTGGAGGAGTTCAAGTACCTCGGAGTCTTGTTCACGAGTGGGGGAAGAGTGGATGGTGAGATCGACAGGCGGATCGGTGCGGCGTCTTCAGTAATGCGGACGCTGTATCGATCCGTTGTGGTGAAGAAGGAGCTGAGCCGGAAGGCAAAGCTCTCAATTTACCGGTCGATCTACGTTCCCATCCTCACCTATGGTCATGAGCTTTGGGTTATGACCGAAAGAACAAGATCACGGGTACAAGCGGCCGAAATGAGTTTCCTCCGCCGGGTGGCGGGGCTCTCCCTTAGAGATAGGGTGAGAAGCTCTGCCATCCGGGGGGAGCTCAAAGTAAAGCCGCTGCTCCTCCACATCGAGAGGAGCCAGATGAGGTGGTTCGGGCATCTGGTCAGGATGCCACCCGAACGCCTCCCTAGGGAGGTGTTTAGGGCACGTCCCACCGGTAGGAGGCCGCGGGGAAGACCCAGGACACGTTGGGAAGACTATGTCTCTCGGCTGGCCTGGGAACGCCTCGGTGTCCCACAGGAAGAGCTGGACGAAGTGGCTGGGGAGAGGGAAGTCTGGGCTTCCCTGCTTAAGCTGCTGCCCCCGCGACCCGACCTCGGATAAGCGGAAGAAGATGGATGGATGGATGAATCCTGTCTCTGTTTGATTGTTTGCTTCTTGTCTTGTTTAATAGATGTCATCAGTGTTTGAACCTGACAGAAGCGTTGAT
This sequence comes from Nerophis lumbriciformis, assembly GCF_033978685.3. NCBI lineage: Eukaryota > Metazoa > Chordata > Actinopteri > Syngnathiformes > Syngnathidae > Nerophis > Nerophis lumbriciformis. Next base: position 30,771,260 of record NC_084576.2, read on the forward strand.
ACACAGAGACACAGCCGGTGTGATCTTAAAGCTTGTAAAACCAAAAAAAAGTTTACAAACCGAGGTTCCACTGAATGAAAGGATAAAGATCACCTCCGTGAGTCCGTCCATGGTGAACTCTCTGCGCGTCAGGCTCGGGGATCGAACGGGAGGCCTTTTCGTCGGTAGCCGTGGTGACCGCTGGCCTTCCTGGTTAGTGCGTGAAAGTTTAGGAGATTTTCTTGAGTCCAAGTTCATTCTTTGGAGCAAATAATAAAACAGTCATTCAAATGATCTTGACATGCTTGGCCAATAAAAAACTGTATTCAAGTATAACTCCTAAACCAAACATGCAATATGTCTAACAATGCCTGACCCCCGCTTAGAGACCGACCTGTTTCCCCGGGAGAACTTTGGTGACTTTTTGCCGACCCACTCGTCGCTCAGCTCGATGTCGCTGGAGTCGGAGCAGTTGCAGCTGTCGGCGTACGAAACCATCGGATTCACGCACACCTCTGTGTCAGGAAGAAAGAGGTGAGTCGTGCAAAACCCCAAAAGCAGTGAAGTAAATGGTAAATAAAAGGAGAATACAACAAATCCTTTTCAACTTATATTCAATTGAATAGACTGCAAAGACAAGATATTTCATGTTCACACTGGTTATTTTTTGCAAATATTAGCTCATTTAGACTTTGATGCCTGCAACGTGTTTCAAAAAAGCTGGCACAAGTGGCAAAAAAGAGTGAGAAAGTTGAGGAGTGCTCATCAAACACTTATTTGGAACATCCCACAGGTGGAACAGGCTAATTGGGAACAGGTGGGTGCCATGATTGGGTATAAAAGCAGCTTCCGTGAAATGCTCAGTCATTCACAAACAAGGACGGGGGCGAGGGTCACCACTTTGTCAACAAAATGCCTGAGCAAATTGTTTAAGAACAACATTTCTCAACACGGAATTTAGGGATTTCACCATCTACGCTCTGTAATATCATCACAAGGTTCAGAGAATCTGGATAAATCACTGCACGTAAGCGGCAATACCCGTGACCTTCGATCCCTCAGGCGTTACTGCATCAAAAAGCGACATCAGTGCGTAAAGGATATCACCACATGGGCTCAGGAACACTTCAGAAAACCCACTGCCAGTAACTACAGTTGGTCGCTACATCTGTAAGTGCAAGTTAAAACTCTACTATGCAAAGCCAAAGCCATTTATCAACAACACCCGAGCTGGGCCCGAGCTCATCTAAGATGGACTGATGCAAAGTGTAAAAGTGTTCTGTGGTCTGACGAGTCCACATTTCAAATTGTTTTTTGGAAACTGTGGACGTCGAGGAAAAGAACCATCCGGGATTGTTCTAGGCGCAAAGTGTAAAAGGCAGCATGTGTGATGGTATGGGGGTGTATTAGTGCCCAAGACATGGGTAACTTACACATCTGTGAAGGCATCATTAATGCTGAAAGGTACATACAGGTTTTGGAGCAACATATGCTGCCATCCAAGCAACGTCTTTTTCATGGACGCCCCTGCTTATTTCAGCAAGACAATGCCAAGCCACGTGTTGTGTGCCACAACTTAAGTTGTGTGAACAACTTAAGCTGTACATCAAGCAAGAATGGGAAAGAATTCCACTTCAAAAATGTGTCTCCTCAGTTCCCAAACCTTTACTGAGTGTTGTTAAAAGGAAAGGCCATGTAACACAGTGGTAAAAATGCCTTTTTTGCAATGTGTTGCTGCCATTAAATTCTAAGTTCATGATTATTTGCAAAAACAAATGAAGTTTCTCAGTTTGAACTTTAAGTACTTTGTCTTTGCAGACTATTCAATTGAATATAAGTTGAAAAGGATTTGTCGTATTCTCTTTTTATTGACCATTTACACAACGTGACAAGAGTTACGTCAGCTTGTTCTACCTCGGGTCCAGCATTAAAACACATTCTAGTTGTAAAACTCTGTGGGGGGGGGGGGCTTTCACTTTCCACCGAGTGCCTGTAAACAGTCAGAGCCAATGAAACGTCTCTCAGTATTCAGATCATTGTGTGGTTGCCAGGCAACCAGACAGGATGTCACTTCAGCCAAGATGCAGCTCACGCATTTATTTGTCTGTCCGACTCGACGCTGACGAAAAGAGACAAAATGATGTCACGTTTAAGTGGCGAGTACTTAAAGTAGATTTCAACATTTTGCTTTTATGTTACAACAATAGGCATGAGATTATTTTCAAATATACTAATTCCAATAATGTTAATAAAATAGATTTCAGTTAAAACATTTCATTTTTAATCTACAAAACCCAAAAGCAGTGAAGTTGTCACGTTGTGTAAATGGTCAATAAAAACAGAATACACTGATTTGCAAATCCTTTTACTATGAAGCCACGCTGTTGTAACACGTGGCTCGGCATCGTCTTGCTGAAATAAGCAGGGGCGTCCATGATAACGTTGCTTGGATGGCAACATATGTTGCTCCAAAAGCTGTATGTACCTTTCAGCATTAATGGTGCCTTCACAGATGTGTAAGTTACCCATGTCTTGGGCACTAATACACCCCCATACCATCACACATGCTGCCTTTTACACTTTGTGCCGAGAACAATCCGGATGGTTCTTTTCCTCTTTGGTCCGGAGGACACGACGTCCACAGTTTCCAAAAACAATTTGAAATGCGGACTCCTCAGACCACAGAACAACTTTTCCACTATGCATCAGTCCATCTTAGATGAACTCGGGCCCCGGGTGTTGTTGATAAATAACTGTGGCTTTGCAAAGTAGAGTTTTAACTTGCACTTACAGATGTAGCGACCAACTGTAGTTACTGACATTGGTTTTCTGAAGTGCTCCTGTCACCTTTAAAAAAAATAATTAACTAAAATGTTGTCATGAATTATTGACCTATTTAAGGCTCCAATTACTTCACATCAAATATTTCACTTTGAAATATTTTTTGGGGGGTTTTTGCCATAAAAATAAAACAAGGTTTTCTTTGACAAAAAGGACATAAAACAAAAAAAAATATTTCAAATTTTTAATTGATCTGTATATCTTAAATTGATGTAGAGATTTAAGCATTGAAAATAAAAATAATATATATTAGCTTATTTTTAGCACATTTTAGACCTTTAGTCAGATTTATTTTTAAACCGTCATTGCTCAAAAAACAATAATGAACCAAAATAAATGTTGTTATGAATGATCGACCTATTTAAATCTCCAACTACTTCACATCAAATATTCCACGTTAAACATTTTTTTGGGGGAAAAACAGGATTTTAATTCCCATCAAAGGGCATAAAACATAAGAAAAAATGTAACTTTATGTCTACGAACAGATCTGAAGTTAATCTATAGATATTTAAGCATTGAAAGTAAAAAAATATCGGCAGTGTTTTAGCTATTTCTAAATCACTAATCCTCGCCTCCATGGCGACAATGTAAGTTTCTTACAAGTAGCATTATCACTGGAGGACGAGGAATATCTAAACATGCTTCACTACACACCGTAGAAGGATAAAATAGCTCACCGGCGTCACAATGTAAACAAATGCCATGGGTGGATCTACACCTGACATCCACTGTAATGATACCAAGTACAATAGCGTATCTAGTCGATACTACTATGATTACATCGATATATTTTTTGTTTTAAAAAAATTCATATTATGTTTATAAAGTCAGGAAATACGTCCCTGGACACATGAGGACTTTGAATATGACCAACGTATGATACTGTAACTACTTGGTATCGGATCGATACCTAAATGTGTGGTATCATCCAAAACTAATGTAAAGTATCAAAGAAGAGAAGAATAAGTGATTATTACATTTTAACAGGAGTGTAGATAGAACATGTTAAAACAGAAAACTAATAGTAAATGAACAAGTAGATTAATTATCATTTTTTACAGTTTGTCCTTTATAATGTGTACAAAATAATAGGTGTATAAATGACACAATATGTTACTGCAGACTAATTAGGAGTCTTTGTTTGTTTACTTACTACTAAAAGACAAGTTGTCTAGTATGTTCAACATTTTATTTAAGGACTAAATGACAATAATAAATATATGTTTCATGTACTCTAAGATGTTTTTGTTCAAATAAAGCCAATATTGAAATTTTTTGTGGTACCCCTTATTTAGAAAAGTATCGAAATACATTTAGGTTCCGGCACCAAAATATTGGTATTCGGGACAACCCTTGTCTTGTGCCTGCTGGGTAACATTAAAAATAAAATAAAGTTAAAGTAATAATAATAATAATAATATATTTTATTTGTAAAAAAAAAAAAAAAGCACTTTACATTGAGTAAACAACCTCAAAGTGTTACAGTGTATTAAAAAAATAAAAATAAAAAGATAATAAAAAAATAAAATAAAAATAAAAACTAGAACAGCCAAATAGCTATAACTAGTATGCATATATCTAAAAAAAGGCTTCTTTTTTTTTAGGGGGGTAACAGTCAATATTTATTTTTATTTTTTTTCTTATAAAATAAAAGTGAGCTTTTGTCAAACCAAATATTGTGGTTTTTTCCCATATACAACAACCTATATGGATTCGATAAGAGAATCGATAAGGAATCGGTTCGATAAGAGGATTCGATAATGGGCTCGAACTCGATCATTTCTTATCAAACATCATCCCTTCCCTAAAAAAAGGCTTTTTTTTTTTTTAAAGAAGACTTTTTAAGCCTTTTTTAAAAGCATCCACAGTCTGTGGTGCCCTCAGGTGGTCAGGGAGAGCGTTCCACAGGCTGTTCGTAGCTTTGTCCTTGGAGGTTGGAGGAGGTTAGCCTGTCCGGAAAAGTACCACTGATTGTCACAAATGACCCTCTGCATTTGACCCATCCCCTTGTTCCACCACTCTAGGAGATGAGGGGAGCAGTGAGCAGCAGCGGTGGCCACGCCCGGGAATCATTTTTGGTGATTCAACCCACAATTCCAACATTTGATGCTGAGTGCCAAGCAGGGAGGTAATGGGGTCCCATTTTTATAGCCTTTGGTATGACTCGACCGGGGTTTGAACTCAAGGCGGATACTTTAACCACAAAACTATTTCCTCACAAACACAATCCAGAATAAAATAAGGTGTCAACTCGCCTGCTTTGCTGTCAGTTTTGGGGTCCATGATGACAAACTAGTATGCATATATCTAAAAAAAGGCTTTTTTTTAGGGGGGTAACAGTCAATATTTATTTATTTATTTTATTTTTTGAGGGGGGTAACAGTCAATATTTATTTATTTATTTTATTTTTTTCTTATAAAATAAAAGTGAGCTTTTGTCAAACCAAATATTGTGTTTTTTTCCCATATACAACAACCTATATGGATTCGATAAGAGAATCGATAAGGAATCGGTTCGATAAGAGGATTCGATAATGGGCTCGAACTCGATCATTTCTTATCAAACATCATCCCTTCCCTAAAAAAAGGCTTTTTTTTTTTTTTTTAAAGAAGAGTTTTTAAGCCTTTTTTTAAAAGCATCCACAGTCTGTGGTGCCCTCAGGTGGTCAGGGAGAGCGTTCCACAGGCTGTTCGTAGCTTTGTCCTTGGAGGTTGGAGGAGGTTAGCCTGTCCGGAAAAGTACCACTGATTGTCACAAATGACCCTCTGCATTTGACCCATCCCCTTGTTCCACCCCCCTGGGAGGTGAGGGGAGCAGTGAGCAGCAGCGGTGGCCACGCCCGGGAATCATTTTTGGTGATTTAACCCCCAATTCCAACATTTGATGCTGAGTGCCAAGCAGGGAGGTAATGGGGTCCCATTTTTATAGTCTTTGGTATGACTCGACCGGGTTTGAACTCAAGGCGGATACTATTTCCTCACAAACACAATCCAGAATAAAATAAGGTGTCAACTCGCCTGCTTTGCTGTCAGTTTTGGGGTCCATGATGACAAACTCGGGCCGTAATTTACTGATGCGCCTCCCTTTGAGGATGGGCACCAGTCCTCCCAAGTACTCCAGGTAGAGGGTGTAGCAGGGCCCGCCCGCCTCGGGGCTGTCCTCCGCCCGCTTCATGGTGCAGTGGAGACGCTCGTTCCCGGTGGTGGGGTAACTGACAAAGTCGCGGATGTTGTTGGGGTCGGGAATGGGGGGCTGGGACACGGACAAAAAGGTTTTTATTCCTTGACAAGAAGGCGTGGGACGTTTAAAGCGACGGCGGCACCTTGATGGTGGGGATGAAGGCGGTGGTGACGTAGGAGCAGAGCAGCGAAGGCATGTTCAGCTTGCCCACGTCCTTCTCCTCGCGCAGGGCGCTGGCGATGCCCTGCTGGCAGAGCAGCTGCAGGCTGGCCACGCGGTGCTCCACGCGCACCACGTACAGCGCCGGCCCGCACGCCAGGAAGAGGCGGGAGTCGCGGTGGCCCCAGCAGATAGTCGTGATCGGCCTCTGGGTACAACATGGAGACAGTTTCACGGCTTTTTCATGTGAGAATCCTGCGTGGGAATGAAGCACTGCAAAAAGTGAAATCTAAGTAAGATGAAATATGTCAAATAAGGGTGATATTTGCTTATTTTCTGTCTGATAAGATAATTCTTCTCACTAAGCAGATTTGATGTTAGAGTGTTTTACTTGTTTTTAGTGTTTTGGTCCTAAATGATCTCAGTAAGATATTACAGCTTGTTGCTGAGATTTGATGACCTATATTGAGTAAAACATGCTTGAAACTAGAATATCAACTGATGCAAAGCTGTGTCATCAACTCTAAAAGCTTAGTGTCCACATGCGTGGACAGCATCTTTTCCTGCGCACGCTCTGAGGTCCGAGAGCCAGCTCCAGCTCGTGGTGTCCAAGACGAGACTTAAAACCAGGGGAGACAGGGCCTTCTCTGTGGTCGGCCCTAAGCTCTGGAACACTCTGCCCCTCCATGTTCAAACTGCTCCCACAGTGGAGTGTTTTAAGTCTCGTCTTAAGACCCACTTTTATTCTCTGGCTTTTAACACTACGTGAGTTGTGTGGTCCTCTGTTGTCCTCTGTGTTTTTAAAATTTTGCTTTTTGCTTTCGATTTACTGTTTTAATTGGTTTTACCCTTTGAAATTGTTTTTAATCACATTTATTTTATATTGTTTTTAATTGTGTTTAATATTGTTGTGCAGCACTTTGGAAACATTTTGTTGTTTAAATGTGCTATATAAATAAAGTGGATTGGATTGGATTGATTTTTAGTTCTTATTTCCAAAATTGTGTACACTACTGAATTGGGGTCTTATGGCCACTTATGTGGACACTTATACACTGCCATCTGGTGGTGTCAGAAGAGTATAAGATACAATGGAATTTTGAAGAAAACAAAAAGTGTAAAATCTTTGCTGCACTTTTGTTGCGTTTTACTTGATCGTGAAATGCGTCGATCGAAAGGGGGTGTGACGTCCATATTTTGTCAATATTCGGTGTTTTATCGTTCATAGAAAAATGTAAAATTACATTCGTCATAACGTTTTTAGCATTCACTAGTCAATGAACAAACATAAAAATATCGAAACAAAACAAACCAACAACTGATGTTCTAAGTAATACTGTTCCTCCAATCTTGTCTGGCGAAAAATTCAATAACAAACGGACAAAGTAGCTCACAGCGATGAAAACGAAAAACACAATGATACGCTTAACGAACAAACCTTAATGAACAAACCGCTAACGAACAAAAACCGCTATTGAATCAATGAACAGACACACCAACTGAAATCAAAACAAATCATCAACGGAACTATTCGACGTTCCAAGTGAAAAGTGGCAAAATTAATCAACAAGTCAATCAACTTGCTTACGATAACAAAAACATAACACAATGATACCCTTGACGAACGAACCCCTAACGAGTCAATGATTAAACATAAAAAAATCTAAACAAAACAAACCAACAACGGATGTTTTAAGTAAAACTGTTCCTCCAATCTTGTCTGGCGAAAAATGTAATAACAAACAAACAAAGTAGCTCACAGCCATGAAAACAAAACACAATGATACGCTCAACAAACAAACCGCTAACGAACTAACCGCTATTGAATCAATGAACCAACAAACCAACTGAAATCAAAACTAAACAAACCATCAACAAAACTATTTAACATTCCAAGTGAAAAGTGGTGAAATTAATCAACAAGTAAACCAACTGGCTTACGATAATGAAAACAAAACACAATGATACGCTTAACGAACAAACCTTAACGAACAAACCGCTAACGAACAAACCGCTAACGAATGAATGAACAGACAAACCGACTGAAATCAAAACAAAACAAACCATCAACGGAACTATTCGACGTTCCAAGTGAAAAGTGGCAAAATGAATCAACAAGTCAATCAACTTGCTTACGATAACAAAAACATAACACAATGATATGCTTAACGAACAAACCGCTAACAAACAAAAACCGCTATTGAATCAATGAACAGACAAACCAACTGAAATCAAAACAAAACAAACCAACAACGGAACTATTTGACGTTCCAAGTGAAAAGTGCCAAAATTAATCAACAAGTAAACAAACTATCTGACGATAATGAAAACATAACACAATGATACGCTTGACGAACGAACCCCTACCAAGTCAATGAACAAACAACAAAAAAATTTTAAACAAAACAAACCAACAATTGAACTATCCAATGTTCTAAGTAATACTGTTCCAATCTTGTCTTGCGAAAAATTTTAAAACAAACGGACAAAGTAGCTCACAGCGATGAAAACGAAGCACAATGATACGCATAACGAACAAATTGCTAATGAACAAACCGCTATTGAATCAATGAACGGACAAACCAAATGAAATCAAAACTAAAAAAACCAATAACGGAACTATTTAATGTTCCAAGTGAAAAGTGGCAAAATTAATCAACAAGTCAATCAACTAGCTTACGATAATGAAAACATAACACAATGATACGCTTAACGAACAAACCTTAATGAACAATACCGCTAACGAACAAACCGCTATTGAATCAATGAACAGACAAACCGACTGAAATCAAAACAAAACAAACCAACAACGGAACTATTCGACGTTCCAAGTGAAAAGTGGCAAAATTAATCAACAAGTCAATCAACGAGCTTACGATAATAAAAACATAACACAATGATACGCTTAACAAACAAACCTTAACGAACAAACCGCTAACGAACAAAAACCGCTATTGAATCAATGAACAGACAAACCAACTGAAATCAAAACAAAACAAACCAACAACGGAACTATTTGACGTTCCAAGTGAAAAGTGCCAAAATTAATCAACAAGTAAACAAACTATCTGACGATAATGAAAACATAACACAATGATACGCTTGACGAATGAACCCTTAACGAGTCAATGAACAAAAAAACAAAAAAAATCAAAACAAAACAAACCAACAACTGAACTATCCAATGTTCTAAGTAATACTGTTCCAATCTTGTCTGGCGAAAAATGTAATAACAAACGGACAAAGTAGCTCACAGCGATGAAAACAAAACACAATGATACGCTTAACGAACAAATTGCTAACGAACAAACCGCTAACGAACAAACCGCTATTGAATCAATGAACAGACAAACCAACTGAAATCAAAACAAAACAAATCAACAACTGAAGTATTTGACGTTCCAAGTGAAAAGTGGCAAAATTAATCAACAGGTCAACCAACTATCTGACAATAATGAAAACATAACACAATCATACGCTTGACGAACAAACCCCTAACGAGTCAATGAACAAACAAAAAACATTTCTAAACAAAACAAACCAACAATTGAACTATCCAATGTTCTAAGTAATACTGTTCCAATCTTGTCTGGCGAAAAATGTAATAACAAACGGACAAAGTAGCTCACAGCGATGAAAACGAAGCACAATGATACGCTTAACGAACAAATTGCTAACGAACAAACCGCTAACGAACAAACCGCTATTGAATCAATGAACAGACAAACCAACTGAAATCAAAACTAAACAAACCAATAACGGAACTATTTAATGTTCCAAGTGAAAAGTGGCAAAATGAATCAACAAGCCAATCAACTAGCTTACGATAATGAAAACATAACACAATGATACGCTTGACGAACAAACCTTAATGAACAATACCGCTAACGAACAAACCGCTATTGAATCAATGAACAGACAAACCGACTGAAATCAAAACAAAACAAACCAACAACGGAACTATTCGACGTTCCAAGTGACAAATGGCAAAATTAATCAACAGGTCAACCAACTATCTGACAATAATGAAAACATAACACAATGATACGCTTGACGAACGAACCCCTAACGAGTCAATGAACAAACAAAAAACATTTCTAAACAAAACAAACCAACAATTGAACTATCCAATGTTCTAAGTAATACTGTTCCAATCTTGTCCGGCGAAAAATTAAATAACAAACACAATGATACGCTTAACGAACAAATTGCTAACGAACAGACCGCTATTGAATCAATGAACAGACAAACCGACTGAAATCAAAACAAAACAAACCAACAACGGAACTATTCGACGTTCCAAGTGAAAAGTGGCAAAATTAATCAACAGGTCAACCAACTATCTGACAATAATGAAAACATAACACAATGATACGCTTGACGAACGAACCCCTAACGAGTCAATGAACAAACAAAAAACATTTCTAAACAAAACAAACCAACAATTGAACTATCCAATGTTCTAAGTAATACTGTTCCAATCTTGTCTGGCGAAAAATTAAATAACAAACACAATGATACGCTTAACGAACAAATTGCTAACGAACAGACCGCTACTGAATCAATGAACAGACAAACCGACTGAAATCAAAACAAAACAAACCAACAACGGAACTATTCGACGTTCCAAGTGAAAAATGGCAAAATTAATCAACAGGTCAACCAACTATCTGACTATAATGAAAACATAACACAATCATACGCTTGACGAACAAACCCCTAACGAGTCAATGAACAAACAAAAAACATTTCTAAACAAAACAAACCAACAATTGAACTATCCAATGTTCTAAGTAATACTGTTCCAATCTTGTCCGGCGAAAAATTAAATAACAAACAAAATGATACGCTTAACGAACAAATTGCTAACGAACAAACCGCTATTGAATCAATGAACAGACAAACCGACTGAAATCAAAACAAAACAAACCAACAACGGAACTATTCGACGTTCCAAGTGAAAAGTGGCAAAATTAATCAACAGGTCAACCAACTATCTGACAATAATGAAAACATAACACAATGATACGCTTGACGAACGAACCCCTAACGAGTCAATGAACAAACAAAAAACATTT
>NC_084576.2:30792500-30820000 GCF_033978685.3 Nerophis lumbriciformis
ACCCTGCTGACCACAAACACACCTCTTTTAGTCCATAGGCAGAACTTTTAGTCTACTAGAAGAAGCTGAGCACTTTTTTCTGGAAAATACTACTTTTTGGGGGAAAAATCTAATTTCAACTTTTTTATAAATGTTTTTAAATTAATATTTATTTATTCATTTGACAGCGGAATCATAATACATGTACTGAGAAACAGACACTTGCCCCCCCCCCCCCCCCCCCCCCAAAAAAAAATGTTAAATAAAAAATGCGAAAAAAACATTTTAATTTTTTTTTTTTTTTACTTTTCCGCCTGTTTTATTTCTGTAAATGTATCATTTTTATTGAAGATATCTGATTTTATTTGTGTACGTTTTTGTAAAATTTTCCTCACAAATATCCACATTTTTTCTTGTATTTTATACTTTTTTTCTCCCAAATATCTTATGTTATTCTTGTAAGTTTAACACTTCTTGTCTCTCAAAAACATCCCATTTCAATACTTTTTTCTTAAAGTTATCCAATTTTTTTTCTTGTATTATAATCTTCTTTTTCTTAAAAATATTGCATTTCATTCTCATGACTTTATTACTGTTTTTCTTTAAAATACAGCATTTTTTGTCTGAAAGACATCCTGTTTTATTTCTGTTAAATTTCTATTGAATATACCTGGTTTTATTTGTGAATGTCTTTTATATTTTTTCTCAAAAATATCCACATTTTTTCTTGTATTTTGTACTTTTTTCTCCCAAATATCATGACTTTATTACTGTTTTTCTTTCAAATACAGCATTTTTTTGTCTGAATGACATCCTGTTTTATTTCTGTTAAATTTGTATTAAAGATATCTGATTTTATTCGTGTATGGTTTTTTTAATTGTTTCTCACAAATATCCACATTTTTTCTTGTATTTTTCACTTTTTTCTCCCAAATATCTTATTTTATTCTTATAAGAGTAACACTTCTCCTTTCTCAAAAATATACCATTTCAATACTTTTTTCTTAAAGTTATCCAATTTTTTTTCTTGTAATATAATCTTCTTTTTCTTAAAAATATTGTATTTTATTCTCATGACTTTATCACTGTTTTTCTTTAAAATACAGCATTTTTTGTCTGAAAGACATCCTGTTTTATTTCTGTTAAATTTTTATTGGATATCTGGTTTTATTTGTGTATGTCTTTTATATTTTTTCTCAAAAATATCCACATTTTTTCTTGTATTTTATACTTTTTTCTCCCAAATATCATGACTTTATTACTGCTTTTCTTTAAAATACAGCATTTTTTTTGTCTGAATGACATCCTGTTTTATTTCTGTTAAATTTGTATTGAAGATATCGGATTTTATTCGTGTATGTTTTTGTAAATTTTTTCTCACAAATATCCACATTTTTTCTTGTATTTTTCACTTTTTTCTCCCAAATATCTTATGTTATTCTTGTAAGTTTAACACTTCTTGTCTCTCAAAAACATCCCATTTCAATACTTTTTTCTTAAAGTTATCCAAATTTTTTTTTCTTGTATTATAATCTTCTTTTTATTAAAAATATTGTATTTTATTCTCATGACTTTATTACTGTTTTTCTTTAAAATACAGCATTTTTTGTCTGAAAGACATCCTGTTTTATTTCTGTTAAATTTCTACTGAATATACCTGGTTTTATTTGTGTATGTCTTTTATATTTTTTCTCAAAAATATCCACATTTTTTCTTGTATTGTATACTTTTTTCTCCCAAATATCATGACTTTATTACTGTTTTTCTTTAAAATACAGCATTTTTTGTCTGAATGACATCCTGTTTTATTTCTGTTAAATTTCTATTGAAGATATCTGATTTTATTCGTGTATGTTTTTGTAAATTTTTTCTCACAAATATCATCATTTTTTCTTGTATTTTATACTTTTTTTCTCCCAAATATCTTATGTTATTCTTGTAAGTTTAGCACTTCTTGTCTCTCAAAAACATCCCATTTCAATACTTTTTTCTTAAAGTTATCCAATTTTTTTTCTTGTATTATAATCTTCTTTTTCTTAAAAATATTGTATTTTATTCTCATGACTTTATCACTGTTTTTCTTTAAAATACAGCATTTTTTGTCTGAAAGACATCCTGTTTTATGTCTGTTAAATTTTTATTGAAGATATCTGGTTTTATTTGTGTATGTCTTTTATATTTTTTCTCAAAAATAGCCACATTTTTTCTTGTATTTTATACTTTTTTCTCCCAAATATCATGACTTTATTACTGTTTTTATTTAAAATACAGCATTTTTTTTGTCTGAATGACATCCTGTTTTATTTCTGTTAAATTTGTATTGAAGATATCTGATTTTATTTGTGTATGTTTTTTTAATTTTTTCTCACAAATATCCAAATTTTTTCTTGTATTTTTCACTTTTTTCTCCCAAATATCTTATTTCATTCTTATAAGAGTAACACTTCTACTTTCTCAAAAATATCCCATTTCAATACATTTTCTTAAAGTTATCCAATTTTTTTTCTTGTATTATCTTCTTTCTTTTTTTAATGTCGTATTTCATTCTCATGACTTTATCACTGTTTTTCTTTAAAATACAGCATTTTTTGTCTGAAAGACATCCTGTTTTATTTCTGTTAAATTTCTATTGAAGATATCTGGTTTTATTTGTGTATGTCTTTTATATTTTTTCTCAAAAATATCCACATTTTTTCTTGTATTTTATACTTTTTTCTCCCAAATATCATGACTTTATTACAGTTTTTCTTTAAAATACACCATTTTTTTTGTCTGAATGACATCCTGTTTTATTTCTGTTAAATTTGTATTGAAGATATCTGATTTTATTCGTGTATGTTTTTGTAAATTTTTTCTCACAAATATCCACATTTTTTCCTGTATTTTATACTTTTTTTCTCCCAAATATCTTATGTTATTCTTGTAAGTTTAACACTTCTTGTCTCTCAAAAACATCCCATTTCAATACTTTTTTCTTAAAGTTATCCAATTGTTTTTCTTGTATTATTATCTTCTTTTTCTTAAAAATATTGTATTTCATTCTCATGACTTTATTACTGTTTTTCTTTAAAATACAGCATTTTTTGTCTGAAATACATCCTGTTTTATTTCTGTTAAATTTATATTGAATATACCTGGTTTTATTTGTGTATGTCTTTTATATTTTTTCTCAAAAATATCCACATTTTTTCTTGTATTGTATACTTTTTTTCTCCCAAATATCATGACTTTATTACTGTTTTTCTTTAAAATACAGCATTTTTTGTCTGAAAGACATCCTGTTTTATTTCTGTTAAATTTGTATTGAAGATATCTGATTTTATTCGTGTACGTTTTTGTAAATTTTTTCTCACAAATATCCACATTTTTTCTTGTATTTTATACTTTTTTCTCCCAAATATCTTATGTTATTCTTGTAAGTTTAACACTTCTTGTCTCTCAAAAACATCCCATTTCAATACTTTTTTCTTAAAGTTATCAATTTTTTTTTCTTGTAATATTATCTTTTTTTCTTAAAAATATTGTATTTTATTCTCATGACTTTATTACTGTTTTTCTTTCAAATACAGCATTTTTTTGTCTGAATGACATCCTGTTTTATTTCTGTTAAATTTGTATTGAAGATATCTGATTTTATTCGTGTATGTTTTTGTAAATTTTTTCTCCCAAATATCCACATTTTTTCCTGTATTTTATACTTTTTTTCTCCCAAATATCTTATGTTATTCTTGTAAGTTTAACACTTCTTGTCTCTCAAAAACATCCCATTTCAATACTTTTTTCTTAAAG
The DNA here is from genome assembly GCF_033978685.3 of Nerophis lumbriciformis. NCBI lineage: Eukaryota > Metazoa > Chordata > Actinopteri > Syngnathiformes > Syngnathidae > Nerophis > Nerophis lumbriciformis. The sequence continues at coordinate 30,796,269 of NC_084576.2, forward strand.
TTATCCAATTTTTTTTCTTGTATTATAATTTCTTTTTATTAAAAATATTGTATTTTATTCTCATGACTTTATTACTGTTTTTCTTTAAAATACAGCATTTTGTCTGAAAGACATCCTGTTTTATTTCTGTTAAATTTTTATTGAAGATATCTGGTTTTATTTGTGTATGTCTTTTATATTTTTTCTCAAAAATAGCCACATTTTTTCTTGTATTTTATACTTTTTTCTCCCAAATATCATGACTTTATTACTGTTTTTCTTTCAAATACAGCATTTTTTTGTCTGAATGACATCCTGTTTTATTTCTGTTAAATTTGTATTGAAGATATCTGATTTTATTCGTGTATGTTTTTGTAATTTTTTTCTCACAAATATCCACATTTTTTCTTGTATTTTATACTTTTTTTTCTCCCAAAAATCTTATGTTATTCTTGTAAGTTTAACACTTCTTGTCTCTCAAAAACATCCCATTTCAATACTTTTTTCTTAAAGTTATCACATTTCTTTTCTTGTATTATAATCTTCTTTTTATTAAAAATATTGTATTTTATTCTCATGACTTTATTACTGTTTTTCTTTAAAATACAGCATTTTTTGTCTGAAAGACATCCTGTTTTATTTCTGTTAAATTTCTACTGAAGATACCTGGTTTTATTTGTGTATGTCTTTTATATTTTTTCTCAAAAATATTCACATTTTTTCTTGTATTTTATACTTTTTTCTCCCAAATATCATGACTTTATTACTGTTTTTCTTTAAAATACAGCATTTTTTTGTCTGAAAGACATCCTGTTTAATTTCTGTTAAATTTTTATTGAAGATATCTGGTTTTATTTGTGTATGTTTTTAAAAAAAAATTCTCACAAATATCCACATTTTTTCTTGTATTTTATACTTTTTTCTCCCAAATATCTTATGTTATTCTTGTAAGTTTAACACTTCTTGTCTCTCAAAAACATCCCATTTCAATACTTTTTTCTTAAAGTTATCACATTTTTTTTCTTGTATTATAATCTTCTTTTTCTTAAAAATATTGTATTTTATTCTCATGACTTTATCGCTGTTTTTCTTTAAAATACAGCATTTTTTGTCTGAAAGACATCCTGTTTTATTTCTGTTAAATTTTTATTGAAGATACCTGGTTTTATTTGTGTATGTCTTTTATATTTTTTCTCAAAAATATTCAAATTTTTTCTTGTATTTTATACTTTTTTCTCCCAAATATCATGACTTTATTACTGTTTTTCTTTCAAATACAGCATTTTTTTGTCTGAATGACATCCTGTTTTAGTTCTGTTAAATTTGTATTGAAGATATCTGATTTTATTCGTTTATGTTTTTTAAATTTTTTCTCACAAAAAAATGTTTTTCTTGTATTTTTCACTTTTTTCTCCCAAATATCTTATGTTATTCTTATAAGAATAAAAATAAATAAAATAAAAATAATAAATTATATATAAAATAAATAATAAAAATAAATAATATAAAATATATAAATATAAAAATATCCCATTTCAATACTTTTTTCTTAAAGTTATCCAATTTTTTTTCTTGTATTATCTTCTTTTTTTTTTTTAATATCGTATTTTATTCTCATGACTTTATTACTGTTTTTCTTGAAAATACAGCATTTTTTGTCTGAAAGACATCCTGTTTTATTTCTGTTAAATTTCTACTGAAGATACCTGGTTTTATTTGTGTATGTCTTTTATATTTTTTCTCAGAAATATTCACATTTTTTCTTGTATTTTATACTTTTTTCTCCCAAATATCATGACTTTTTATTTCTGTTAAATTTAAAAGATATCTGATTTTATTCGTGTATGTATTCAAAAAATAATTTTTGTTCTTTTTTTTCTAAATACCCTTTTTTTATTCTTGTAAGTTTAACACTTTTTGTTTCTTCAAAATATCAATTTCATTATATTCATTATTCATGTATGTTGATTTTTTCTTTTTACTAAAAATATATTTTATTTTTCATTATATTTTTGTATTTATTATTTTATCATATTTTTCTTTGAAATACAGTATTTTTTGTCTTAAAGACATCCTGTTTTATTTCTGTAAAGTTATCATTTTTATCAAAGATATCTGATTTAATTTTTGCATACTTTTCACTTTTTTCTCCAAAATATCTTATTTTGTTATTGTAAGTTTAACACTTTTTCTTTCTTGAAATATTACTTTTTCAGCACTTTTTTTCTTGAGTAAATCCGATTTTATTAGATTTTATTCACATAAAATCAAATTATTAATAGTATTAATATTTGATTTTTATTCTCATAAGTTAAAAAGTTTTTTCTCGAAAATGTCATTTTCCCACTCGAAACTATAGCACTTTTTGTCTTAAAGATACGTATTTTATTTGATCTCAGTAAGTTTTTATTTTGAAAATTGCTAAAAATGTATCACTTTTTTCTAAAATAAAAAAATAAAAAAATGCACAACAATTTTTTTCCCTTTTTTTTTTTTTTTTTTTTTACTATTTTTCTCCCTTTATTATTGTCATAATTTCCTGTAAAATTTGAATGTTCTTTGCATTCACATAACTTTGCATCTTATTTTGAAAATATGTGATTTTTTTTTTTCTTGTATCTTTGCAACTTTTTTCTAAAAAAAAAAAGATTTCTAGAAAAAAGATGACTTTATTACAGTGCAATAAATACAGTAGAAGTTTTTTTTTGAGTCAACTTTTACTGTGAAAGAGACTTTTGCTGTTGTTTGTAAGAGCTGCTGTATGAATCATGAATCATGGTCACTGCACCCAATGACAAAATGTCCCCTTGCACCATCAGCGTCGCCATGGCAACTGTTCTCGTGATGAAGTCGCCTAGCAAATGATCTCTGAGAAAGAAATCACCATCTGCAGCGCACTCTTGTCAGGTATAGAGGATCTTTGACTACTGTTTTTTTCCAGTTAAAAACAGCAGAATACTCTTGTTATATAGACAATCTTTGACCAGCGTTGGTAATAATAAAGAGTAGAGAGGATTTTTGACAAGTGTTTTTTTTTAGGTAAAAATAGCAGAGTGCTCCTGTCGTATACAGAATCTTTGAATATTTTTTCCAGTTAAAAAAACAGTCATTTAGAGGATCTTTGACTAGTTTTTTTCAGTTAAAACAGCTGAGTGCTCCTGTCGTATAGAGGATCTTTGACAAGTGCTTTGCCAGTGAGAACAGGCAAGTGACCCTGTCGTATAGAGGATCTTTGAGAAGTGATTTTCCAGTTAGAACAGGCAAGTGACCCTGTCGTATAGAGGATCTTTGAGAAGTGATTTTCCAGTTAAAACAGCTGAATGCTCCCGTACTATAAAAGATCTTTGACAAGTGTTTTTCAAGTTAAAAACAGTCAAATGCTACTGTCACGTAGATGATCTTTGAATAGTTTTTTTTTTCTGCAGTGCTCTTGTCATATCGAGGATCTTTGCATCTTTAACCAATGTTTTTTTCCAGCAGAGTGCTCCTGTCGTATAGAGAATCTTTGAATATGTTTTCCAGTTAAAAACAGCCAATTGCTCCTGTCATGTCTTTGACTAGTTTTGGGGTTTTTTTTTCAATTAAAACAGCTCAGTGTTCCTGTCATACAGAAGGATCTTTGACAAGTGCTTTTCCCAGTTAAAAACAGCCAAGTGCCCCTGTCAAATAGTGGATCTTTGACAAGTATTTTTCCAGTTAAAAACAGCCGAATACTCCTGTCATGTAGAAAGGATCTTTGAGAAGTGTTTTTTCCAGTTAAAACAGCCATGTAGCCCTGTCATATAGAGGATCTTTGACAAGTGCTTTTACCAGGTAAAAACAGCTGAGTGTTCCTGTCATACAGAAGATCTTTTACAAATGTTTTTCCAGTTAAAAACAGCCGATTGCTCCTGTCTTTAAGAGGATCTTTGAGATGTATTTTTCCAGTTAAAATCAGCCGAGTGCTCCTGTCGTACAGAGGATCTTTGACAAGGGTTTTTTTCCAATTGTAAACAACCGAATGCCTCTGTTAAATAGAGGATCTGTGAGAAGTATTTTTCCATTTGTAAACAGCCTAATACCACTATATATAGAGGATCTTTGATAAGTATTTTCTATTTGTAAACAGCCGAATACCACTAATATTTAGAGGATCTTTGACAAGTGTTTTTCTATTTGTAAACAGCCTAATACCACTATTATATAAAGAATATTTGACAAATGTTTTTCCATTTGTAAACAGCCCAATACCACTATAATATAGAGGATCTTTGACAAGTGTTTTTTTTTTTTTTGTAAACAGCCTAATACCACTATTATATAGAGGATCTTTGACAAGTATTTTTCTATTTGTAAACAGCCTAATACCACTATTATATAGAGGATCTTTGACAAGTGTTTTTCTATTTGTAAACAGCCTAATACCACTATTATATAGAGGATCTTTGACAAATGTTTTTCCAGTTGTAAACAGCCTAATACCACTAATATATAGAGGATCTTTGACAATTGTTTTTCTATTTGTAAACAGCCTAATGCCACTATTATATAGAGGATCTTTGACAAGTATTTTTCTATTTGTAAACAGCCTAATACCACTATTATATAGAGGATCTTTGACACGTGTTTTTTTCCAGATCTAAACAGCCTAATACCACTATTATATAGAGGATCTTTGACACGTGTTTTTTTCCAGATGTAAACAGCCTAATACTACTAACATATAGAGGATCTTTGGCAATTGTTTTTCTATTTGTAAACAGCCTAATACCACTATTATATAGAGGATCTTTGACAAGTGTTGTTCTATTTCTAAACAGCCTAATACTACTAATATATAGAGGATCTTTGACACGTGTTTTTTTCCAGATGTAAACAGCCTAATACCACTATTATATAGAGGATCTTTGACACGTGTTTTTTTCCAGATGTAAACAGCCTAATACTACTAACATATAGAGGATCTTTGGCAATTGTTTTTCTATTTGTAAACAGCCTAATACCACTATTATATAGAGGATCTTTGACAAGTGTTTTTCCATTTGTAAACAACCTAATGCCACTATTATATAGAGGATCTTTGACAAGTGTTGTTCTATTTCTAAACAGCCTAATACTACTAATATATAGAGGATCTTTGACAAGTGTTTTTCTATTTGTAAACAGCCTAATGCCACTATTATATAGAGAATCTTTGACAAATGTTTGTCCATTTGTAAAAAACCTAATACCACTATTATATAGAGGATCTTTGACAAACGTTTTTCCATTTGTAAACAGCCTAATACCACTATGATATAGAGGATCTTTGACAAATGTTTTTCTATTTGTAAACAGCCTAATACCACTATTATATAGAGGATCTTTGACAAATGTTTTTCCATTTGTAACCAGCCTAATGCCACTATTATATAGAGGATCTTTGACAAGTGTTTTTCTATTTGTAAACAGCCTAATACCACTATTATATAGAGGATCTTTGACACGTGTTTTTCTATTTGTAAACAGCCTAATACCACTGTATATAGAGGATCTTTGACAAGTGTTTTTTCCATTTGTAAACAGCCTAATACCACTATTATATAGAGGATCTTTGACATGTGTTTTTTCCATTTGTAAACAGCCTAATACCACTATTATATAGAGGATCTTTGACAGGTGTTTTTCTATTTGTAAACAGCCTAATATCACTATTATATAGAGGATCTTTGACAAGTGTTTTTCTATTTGTAAACAGCCTAATACCACTATTATATAGAGGATCTTTGACAAGGGTTTTTCTATTTGTAAAAAGCCTAATACCACTATTATATAGAGGATCTTTGTCAAGTGTTTTTTTTTCAGTTGTAAACGGCCTAATACCACTATTATATAGAGAATCTTTGACAAGTGTTTTTCCATTTGTAAACAGCCTAATACCACTATTATATAGAGGATCTTTGACAAGTGTTTTTTTATTTGTAAACAGCCTAATACCACTATTATATAGAGGATCTTTGACAAATGTTTTTCCATTTGTAAACAGCCCAATGCCACTATTATATAGAGGATCTTTGACAAGTGTTTTTCTATTTCTAAACAGCCTAATGCCACTATTATATAGAGGATCTTTGACAAATGTTTTTCTATTTGTAAACAGCCTAATACCACTATTATATAGAGGATCTTTGACAAATGTTTTTCTATTTGTAAACAACCTAATACCACTATTATATAGAGGATCTTTGACAAATGTTTGTCCATTTGTAAAAAACCTAATACCACTATTATATAGAGGATCTTTGACAAGTGTTTTTTTTATTTGTAAACAGACTAATACCACTATTATATAGAGGATCTTTGACAAATGTTTTTCTATTTGTAAACAGCCTAATACCACTACTATATAGAACATTTTTGACAAATGTTTTTCCATTTGTAAACAGCCTAATACCACTATTATATAGAGGATCTTTGACAAGTGTTTTTCTATTTATAAACAGCCTAATACCACTATTATATAGAGGATCTTTGACAAGTGTTTTTCTATTTGTAAACAGCCTACTACCACTATATCATATAGAGGATCTATGACAAGTGTTTTTCTATTTGTAAAAAGCCTAATACCACTATTATATAGAGGATCTTTGACAAGTGTTTTTCTATTTGTAAACAGCCTAATACCACTATTATATAGAGGATCTTTGACAAGTGTTTTTCTATTTGTAAACAGCCTAATACCACTGTATATAGAGGATCTTTGACAAGCGTTTTTTCCATTTGTAAACAGCCTAATACCACTATGATATAGAGGATCTTTGACAAATGTTTTTCTATTTGTAAACAGCCTAATACCACTATTATATAGAGGATCTTTGACAAATGTTTTTCCATTTGTAAACAGCCTAATACCACTAATATATAGACAATATTTGACAAATGTTTTTCTATTTGTAAACAGCCTAATACCACTATTATATAGAGGATCTTTGACAAATGTTTTTCCATTTGTAACCAGCCTAATGCCACTATTATATAGAGGATCTTTGACAAGTGTTTTTCTATTTGTAAACAGCCTAATACCACTATTATATAGAGGATCTTTGACACGTGTTTTTCTATTTGTAAACAGCCTAATACCACTGTATATAGAGGATCTTTGACAAGTGTTTTTTCCATTTGTAAACAGCCTAATACCACTATTATATAGAGGATCTTTGACATGTGTTTTTTCCATTTGTAAACAGCCTAATACCACTATTATATAGAGGATCTTTGACAGGTGTTTTTCTATTTGTAAACAGCCTAATATCACTATTATATAGAGGATCTTTGACAAGTGTTTTTCTATTTGTAAACAGCCTAATACCACTATTATATAGAGGATCTTTGACAAGGGTTTTTCTATTTGTAAAAAGCCTAATACCACTATTATATAGAGGATCTTTGTCAAGTGTTTTTTTTTCAGTTGTAAACGGCCTAATACCACTATTATATAGAGAATCTTTGACAAGTGTTTTTCCATTTGTAAACAGCCTAATACCACTATTATATAGAGGATCTTTGACAAGTGTTTTTCTATTTGTAAACAGCCTAATACCACTATTATATAGAGGATCTTTGACAAGGGTTTTTCTATTTGTAAAAAGCCTAATACCACTATTATATAGAGGATCTTTGTCAAGTGTTTTTTTTTCAGTTGTAAACGGCCTAATACCACTATTATATAGAGAATCTTTGACAAGTGTTTTTCCATTTGTAAACAGCCTAATACCACTATTATATAGAGGATCTTTGACAAGTGTTTTTTTATTTGTAAACAGCCTAATACCACTATTATATAGAGGATCTTTGACAAATGTTTTTCCATTTGTAAACAGCCCAATGCCACTATTATATAGAGGATCTTTGACAAGTGTTTTTCTATTTCTAAACAGCCTAATGCCACTATTATATAGAGGATCTTTGACAAAAGTTTTTCTATTTGTAAACAGCCTAATACCACTATTATATAGAGGATCTTTGACAAATGTTTTTCTATTTGTAAACAACCTAATACCACTATTATATAGAGGATCTTTGACAAATGTTTGTCCATTTGTAAAAAACCTAATACCACTATTATGTAGAGGATCTTTGACAAGTGTTTTTTTTATTTGTAAACAGACTAATACCACTATTATATAGAGGATCTTTGACAAGTGTTTTTCCATTTGTAAACAGACTAATACCACTATTATATAGAGGATCTTTGACAAATGTTTTTCTATTTGTAAACAGCCTAATACCACTACTATATAGAACATTTTTGACAAATGTTTTTCCATTTGTAAACAGCCTAATACCACTATTATATAGAGGATCTTTGACAAGTGTTTTTCTATTTATAAACAGCCTAATACCACTAATATATAGAGGATCTTTGACAAGTGTTTTTCTATTTGTAAACAGCCTACTACCACTATATCATATAGAGGATCTATGACAAGTGTTTTTCTATTTGTAAAAAGCCTAATACCACTATTATATAGAGGATCTTTGACAAGTGTTTTTCTATTTGTAAACAGCCTAATACCACTATTATATAGAGGATCTTTGACAAGTGTTTTTCTATTTGTAAACAGCCTAATACCACTGTATATAGAGGATCTTTGACAAGCGTTTTTTCCATTTGTAAACAGCCTAATACCACTATCATATAGAGGATCTTTGACATGTGTTTTTTCCATTTGTAAACAGCCTAATACCACTATTATATAGAGGATCTTTGACAAGTGTTTTTCCATTTGTAAACAGCTTAATACCACTAATATATAGACAATCTTTGACAAAAAAAATTCTATTTGTAAACAGCCTAATACCACTATTATATAGAGAATCTTTGACAAGTGTTTTTCCATTTGTAAACAGCCTAATACCACTGTTATGTAGAGGATCTTTGACAATTGTTTTTCTATTTCTAAACAGCCTAATACCACTATTATATAGAGGATCTTTGACAAGTGTTTTTCTATTTCTAAACAGCCTAATACCACTATTATATAGAGGATCTTTGACAAGTGTTTTTCTATTTGTAAACAGCTTAATACCACTATTATATAGAGGATCTTTGACAAGTGTTTTTCTATTTGTTAACAGCCTAATACCACTATTATATAGAGGATCTTTGACAAATGTTTGTCCATTTGTAAAAAACCTAATACCACTATTATATAGAGGATCTTTGACAAGTGTTTTTTTTATTTGTAAACAGACTAATACCACTATTATGTAGAGGACCTTTGCCAAATGTTTTTCTATTTGTAAACAGCCTAATACCACTACTATATAGAACATTTTTGACAAATGTTTTTCCATTTGTAAACAGCCTAATACCACTATTATATAGAGGATCTTTGACAAATGTTTTTCTATTTGTAAACAGCCTAATACCACTGTTATATAGAGGATCTTTAACAAGTGTTTTTCTATTTGTAAACAGCCTAATACCACTATTATATAGAGGATCTTTGACAAGTGTTTTTTTATTTGTAAACAGCCTAATACCACTATTATATAGAGGATCTTTGACAAATGTTTTTCCATTTGTAAACAGCCCAATGCCACTATTATATAGAGGATCTTTGACAAGTGTTTTTCTATTTCTAAACAGCCTAATGCCACTATTATATAGAGGATCTTTGACAAATGTTTTTCTATTTGTAAACAGCCTAATACCACTATTATATAGAGGATCTTTGACAAATGTTTTTCTCTTTGTAAACAACCTAATACCACTATTATATAGAGGATCTTTGACAAATGTTTGTCCATTTGTAAAAAACCTAATACCACTATTATATAGAGGATCTTTGACAAGTGTTTTTTTTATTTGTAAACAGACTAATACCACTATTATGTAGAGGACCTTTGCCAAATGTTTTTCTATTTGTAAACAGCCTAATACCACTACTATATAGAACATTTTTGACAAATGTTTTTCCATTTGTAAACAGCCTAATACCACTATTATATAGAGGATCTTTGACAAGTGTTTTTCTATTTGTAAACAGCCTAATACCACTATTATATAGAATATCTTTGACAAGTGTTTTTCTATTTGTAAACAGCCTAATACCACTATTATATAGAGGATCTTTGACAAGTGTTTTTCCATTTGTAAACAGCCCAATACCACTATTATATAGAGGATCTTTGACAAGTGTTTTTCTATTTGTAAACAGCCTAATACCACTATGATATAGAGGATCTTTGACAAGGGTTTTTCCATTTGTAAACAGCCTAATACCACTATTATTTGGAGGATCTTTGACAAGTGTTTTTCTATTTGTAAACAAATGACTACCACTGTTAAATAGAGGATCTTTGGCTAAGATGATTAAAGTGCTTTGGTCTTCATTGCTGACCAAACGTTTGTGGCCATGTTGCTGGACAGCGAGCAGTATTTTCCCGGGTCCAGGAGCAGAACTCACCTCATAGTTGCTGGACATGTTGAGTCAAAGAGTCTCCTGCACCGAAGGCGTCCATGTTTCCATGCAGATGATGTCCCGTGAAGGTCAGCGCTGGCACACTCACAACATCAACAACACCCGGCCTACAATAACACCGCTGGGCGTCCAAGCATCTTCCACCGGCTGGAGTGGAGGACAGTCAGCTCAGAGTGGATGTCCCATCATGCACGGCCGTCCCTGCACGACAGGACACACACACACACACACACACACACACACACACACACACACACACACACACACACACACACACACACACGTGTCTCTAAGCAACAGCACTGGTCTCCATGGGGACTCGAACTGTGTCCTCCTGCTCTTGCATCATGCACGCAATCGTGATGCATCGGCTAGAATCGAACGAGGATCCGAATCGGCGTCGTGCACATGCACTGACCTGAGCGACGTGTTCGAGGCGCGGCGCGTCGCTGCTGCGGCATGCAGCCATCGGGAGCGGGAGCGGGTTGCCAGGCGCTTTTCCCTCCGTTTGCGCACTTTGTGGGCAGCGGCTTCCGTCAGAGGCGCGCGCGTGCGCAAGGCGCGTGCACGCCGAAGCCCGGAGTCACACTCGGGGAGGACGCCCACTCCCACGGAAATAGCCGCGGTGCTCCCGTGGAGCTTTTAGATGGCCGCTTTGGCCACATTTTGACGCATTCTCAAGGGGGTTCGCTTCTTAAGACCCTCCAATGTTCTCTTGGTGGGCAAGAACTTTTGCACACGATTTCATAATTTATATCTTTGCTGCCTTAAAGTTGCTCCAAAATTACCTTGAAATTCCTTATAAACATGCATGCACTGATACTGTTTGATTGTATCGATAATGGAAGTAGTGCAAGTTGAGTTCAAATACACAATAAGTGTTCAAAGTGTAAAAGCTTTTGGTGACTGCAGGTAACTATAGGGATGTACCGATCCCATGCTGATATCAGATATCGGTCTGATATTATCAAACATAAACTCTATGAGCTTGCATGTAAAATGTGCGATACAAGCGGTCCTGCAGCGTGTTTATTTGTGTGTGATATCAAGTCCGATACAAGCAGTCCTTCGGCCTTTTTAGTTGTGTGTGATATCATGTGCAATACAAGCACTTTCAGCCTTTTTACTTGTGTGTGATATTATGTCCGATACAAGCAGTCCTGCAGCCTTTTTCCTTGTGTGTGATATCATGTCCGATACAAGCAGTCCTGCAGCCTTTTTACTTGTGTGTGATATCATGTGCGATACAAGCAGTACTACTGCCTGCTTACTTGTGTGTGATATCATGTCCGATAAAAGCAGTCCTTCAGCCTTTTTACTTGTGTGTGATATAATTTGCGATACAAGCAATCTTTCAGCGTGTTTACTTGTGTGTGATATCATGTCCAATACAAGCAGTCCTTTGGCCTTTTTACTTGTGTGTGGTATTATGTCCGATACAAGCAGTCCTTCAGCCGGTTTACTTGTGTGTGATATCATGTCCGATACAAGCAGTCCTGCAGTTTTTTTTTTTTACTTGTGTGTGATATCATGTGTGATACATTAGCCCTGCAGCCTGTTTACTTGTGTGTGATATCATGTGCGTTACAAGCAGTCCTGCAGTGTGTTTACTTGTGTGTGATATCATGTGCGATACAAGCAGTATTGCAGCCTGTTTACTTGTGTGTGATATCATGTGCGATACAGGCAGTCCTGCAGAGTGTTTAGTTGTGAGTGATATCTTGTGTGTTACAAGCAGTCCTGCAGAGTGTTTACTTGTGTGTGATATCATGTGCGATACAAGCAGTCCTTCAGCCTTTTTACTTGTGTGTGATATCATGTGCGATACAGGCAGTCCTGCAGAGTGTTTACTTGTGTGTGATATCATGTGCATTACAAGCAGTCCTGCAGAGTGTTTACTTGTGTGTGATATCATGTGCGATACAAGCAGTCCTGCAGCGTGTTTACTTGTGTGTGTGAGATATCATGTGCGATGCAAGCAGCCTGCAGCATGTTTACTTGTGTGTGTGATATCTTGTGTGATACAAGCAGTCCTGCAGCCTGTTTACTTGTGTGTGATATTATGTCCGATACAAGCAGTCCTTCAGCCTTTTTACTTGTGTGTGATATCATGTCCGATACAAGCAGTCCTTCAGCTTTTTTACTTGTGTGTGTGATATCTTGTGTGATACAAGCAGTCCTGCAGCCTGTTTACTTGTGTGTGATATTATGTCCGATACAAGCAGTCCTTCAGCCTTTTTACTTGTGTGTGATATCATGTCCGATACAAGCAGTCCTTCAGCCTTTTTACTTGTGTGTGATATCATGTCCGATACAAGCAGTCCTTCAGCTTTTTTACTTGTGTGTGTGATATCTTGTGTGATACAAGCAGTCCTGCAGCCTGTTTACTTGTGTGTGATATTATGTCCGATACAAGCAGTCCTTCAGCCTTTTTACTTGTGTGTGATATCATGTCCGATACAAGCAGTCCTTCAGCTTTTTTACTTGTGTGTGTGATATCTTGTGTGATACAAGCAGTCCTGCAGCCTGTTTACTTGTGTGTGATATTATGTCCGATACAAGCAGTCCTTCAGCCTTTTTACTTGTGTGTGATATCATGTCCGATACAAGCAGTCCTTCAGCCTTTTTACTTGTGTGTGATATCATGTCCGATACAAGCAGTCCTTCAGCTTTTTTACTTGTGTGTGTGATATCTTGTGTGATACAAGCAGTCCTGCAGCCTGTTTACTTGTGTGTGATATTATGTCCGATACAAGCAGTCCTTCAGCCTTTTTACTTGTGTGTGATATCATGTCCGATACAAGCAGTCCTTCAGCTTTTTTACTTGTGTGTGATATCATGTCCGATACAAGCAGTCCTTCAGCCTTTTTACTTGTGTGTGATATCATGTCCGATACAAGCAGTCCTTCAGCCTTTTTACTTGTGTGTGATATCATGTACGATACAAGCAGTCCTCCAGCCTGTTAACATGTGTGTGATATCATGTGCGATACAAGCAATCCTGCAGCCTGTTTACCTGTGTGTGACATCATGTGCAAAACAAACAATCCCGCAGCGTATTTACTTGTGTGTGATATCATGTGCGATACAAGCAGTCCTCCAGCCTGTTAACATGTGTGTGATATCATGTGCGATACAAGCAATCCTGCAGCCTGTTTACTAGTGTGTGTGACATCATGTGCAAAACAAACAATCCTGCAGCGTATTTACTTGTGTGTGATATCATGTGCGATACAAGTAGTCTTTCAGCCTTTTTACTTGTGTGTGATATCATGTGCGATACAAGCAGTCCTTCAGCCTGTTTACTTGTGTTTGATATCATGTGCGATACAAGCAGTCCTTCAGCCTTTTTACTTGTGTGTGATATCATGTCCAATACAAGCAGTCCTGCAGCCTGTTTACCTGTGTGTGATATCAAGTGTGATACAAGCAGTCCTGCAGCCTGTTTACCTGTGTGTGATATCATGTCCGATACAAGCAGTCTTTCAGCCTATTTTACTAGTGTGTGATATCATGTCCGATACAAGCAGTCCTTTGGCCTTTTTACTTGTGTGTGGTATTATGTCCGATACAAGCAGTCCTGCAGCCTATTTACCTGTGTGTGATATCATTTATGATACAAGCAGTCCTTCAGCTTTTTTACTTGTGTGTGATATCATGTCCGATACAAGCAGTCCTTCAGCCTTTTTACTTGTGTGTGATATCATGTGCGATACAAGCAGTCCTGCAGCCTGTTTACTAGTGTGTGTGACATCATGTGCAATACAAACAATCCTGCAGCGTATTTACTTGTGTGTGATATCATGTGCGATACAAGCAGTCCTCCAGCCTGTTAACATGTGTGTGATATCATGTGCGATACAAGCAATCCTGCAGCCTGTTTACTAGTGTGTGTGACATCATGTGCAAAACAAACAATCCTGCAGCGTATTTACTTGTGTGTGATATCATGTGCGATACAAGTAGTCTTTCAGCCTTTTTACTTGTGTGTGATATCATGTGCGATACAAGCAGTCCTTCAGCCTGTTTACTTGTGTTTGATATCATGTGCGATACAAGCAGTCCTTCAGCCTTTTTACTTGTGTGTGATATCATGTCCGATACAAGCAGTCCTGCAGCCTGTTTACCTGTGTGTGATATCAAGTGTGATACAAGCAGTCCTGCAGCCTGTTTACCTGTGTGTGATATCATGTCCGATACAAGCAGTCTTTCAGCCTATTTTACTAGTGTGTGATATCATGTCCGATACAAGCAGTCCTTTGGCCTTTTTACTTGTGTGTGGTATTATGTCCGATACAAGCAGTCCTGCAGCCTATTTACCTGTGTGTGATATCATTTATGATACAAGCAGTCCTTCAGCTTTTTTACTTGTGTGTGATATCATGTCCGATACAAGCAGTCCTTCAGCCTTTTTACTTGTGTGTGATATCATGTGCGATACAAGCAGTCCTGCAGCCTATTTACCTGTGTGTGATATCATTTATGATACAAGCAGTCCTTCAGCTTTTTTACTTGTGTGTGATATCATGTCCGATACAAGCAGTCCTTCAGCCTTTTTACTTGTGTGTGACATCATGTGCAATACAAACAATCCTGCAGCGTATTTACTTGTGTGTGATATCATGTGCGATACAAGCAGTCCTCCAGCCTTTTTACTTGGGTATGATATAATGTCTGATACAAGCAGTCCTTCAGCTTTTTTACTTGTGTGTGATATCATGTCCGATACAAGCAGTCCTTCAGCCTTTTTACTTGTGTGTGATATCATGTCCGATACAAGCAGTCCTGCAGCCTGTTTACTTGTGTGTGATATCATGTCCAATACAAGCAATCCTTCAGCCTTTTTACTTGTGTGAGATATCATGTCCGATACAAGCAGTCCTTCAGCCTTTTTACTTGTGTGTGATATCATGTGCGATACAAGCAGTCCTCCAGCCTGTTAACATGTGTGTGATATCATGTCCGATGCAAGCAATCCTGCAGCCTGTTTACTAGTGTGTGTGACATCATGTGCAAAACAAACAATCCTGCAGCGTATTTACTTGTGTGTGATATCATGTGCGATACAAGTAGTCTTTCAGCCTTTTTACTTGTGTGTGATATCATGTGCGATACAAGCAGTCCTTCAGCCTGTTTACTTGTGTTTGATATCATGTGCGATACAAGCAGTCCTTCAGCCTTTTTACTTGTGTGTGATATCATGTCCGATACAAGCAGTCCTTCAGCCTTTTTACTTGTGTTTGATATCATGTCCGATACATTAGCCCTGCAGCCTGTTTACTTGTGTGTGATATCATGTGCGATACATTAGCCCTGCAGCCTGTTTACTTGTGTGTGATATCATGTGCGATACAAGCAGTCCTACTGCCTGTTTACTTGTGTGTGATATCATGTCCGATACAAGCAGTCTTTCAGCCTGTTTACCTGTGAGTGATATCTTGTGTGATACAAGCAGTCCTGCAACATGTTTACCTGTGTGTGATATCATGTGTGATACAAGCAGTCCTTCAGCCTGTTTACTTGTGTGTGATATCATGTGCGATACAAGCAGTCCTGTAGAGTGTTTACTTGTGTGTGATATCATGTGCGATACAAGCAGTCCTTCAGCCTTTTTACTTGTGTGTGATATCATGTGCGATAGAAGCGGTCCTTCAGCCTTTTTACTTGTGTGTGATATCTTGTGCGATACAAGCAGTCCTGCAGAGTGTTTACTTGTGTGTGATATCATGTGCGATACAAGCAGTCCTTCAGCCTTTTTACTTGTGTGTGATATCATGTGCGTTACAAGCAGTCCTGCAGCCTGTTTACCTGTGAGTGATATCTTGTGTGATACAAGCAGTCCTGCAACGTGTTTACTTGTGTGTGATATCATGTGCGATACAAGCAGTCCTTCAGCCTTGTTACTTGTGTGTGATATCATGTGCGATACAAGCAGTCCTTCAGCCTTTTTACTTGTATGTGATATCATGTCCGTTACAAGCAGTCCTTCAGCCTTGTTACTTGTGTGTGATATCATGTGCGATACAAGCAGTCCTTTGGCCTTTTTACTTGTGTGTGATATCATGTGCGATACATTAGCCCTGCAGCCTGTTTACTTGTGTGTGATATCATGTGTGATACAAGCAGTCCTACTGCCTGTTTACTTGTGTGTGATATCATGTGCGATACATTAGCCCTGCAGCCTGTTTACTTGTGTGTGATATCATGTGCGATACAAGCAGTCCTACTGCCTGTTTACTTGTGTGTGATATCATGTGCGATACATTAGCCCTGCAGCCTGTTTACTTGTGTGTGATATCATGTGCGATACAAGCAGTCTTGCAGCGTGTTTACTTGTGTGTGATATCATGTGTGATACAAGCAGTCCTGCAGCCTATTTACCTGTGTGTGATATCATGTTTGATACAAGCAGTCCTTCAGCCTTTTTACTTGTTTGTGATATCATGTCCGATACAAGCAGTCCTTCAGCCTGTTTACTTGTGTGTGATATCATGTTCGATACAAGCACTTTCAGCCTTTTTACTTGTGTGTAATATTATGTGCGATACAAGCAGTACTACTGCCTGTTTACTTGTGTGTGATATCATGTCCGATAAAAGCAGTCCTTCAGAGTGTTTACTTGTGTGTGATATCATGTCCGATACAAGCAGTCCTTCAGCCTTTTTACTTGTTTGTGATATCATGTCCGATACAAGTAGTCCTTCAGCCTTTTTACTTGTGTGTGATATCATGTCCGATACAAGCAGTCCTGTTGTTTTTTTTTTTTACTTGTGTGTGATATCATGTGCGATACATTAGTCCTGCAGCCTGTTTACTTGTGTGTGATATCATGTGCGATACAAGCAGTCCTACTGCCTGTTTACTTGTGTGTGATATCATGTGCGATACAAGCAGTCCTTCAGCCTGTTTACCTGTGAGTGATATCATGTGCGATACAAGCAGTCATTCAGCCTTTTTACTTGTGTGTGATATCATGTGCGTTACAAGCAGTCCTGCAGAGTGTTTACTTGTGTGTGATATCATGTGCGATACAAGCAGTCCTTCAGCCTTTTTACTTGTGTGTGATATCATGTGCGATACAAGCAGTCCTGCAGTCTTTTTTACTTGTGTGTGATATCATGTCCGATACAAGCAGTCCTGCAGTCTGTTTACCTGTGTGTGTTATCAAGTGTGATACAAGCAGTCCTGCAGCCTGCTTACTTGTATGTGATATCATGTGTAATACAAGCAGTCCTTCAGCCTTTTTACTTGTGTGTGATATCATGTCCGATACAAGCAGTCCTTCAGCCTTTTTACTTGGGTGTGATATCATGTGCGATACAAGCAGTCTTGCAGCGTGTTTACTTGTGTGTGATATCATGTGTGATACAAGCAGTCCTGCAGCCTATTTACTTGGGTATGATATAATGTCTGATACAAGCAGTCCTTCAGCCTTTTTACTTGTGTGTGATATCATGTGTGATACAAGCAGTCCTTCAGCCTTTTTTACTTGTGTGAGATATCATGTCCGATACAAGCAGTCCTGCAGCCTGTTTACCTGTGTGTGGTATCAAGTGTGATACAAGCAGTCCTGCAGCCTGCTTACTTGTATATGATATCATGTGCGTTACAAGCAGTGCTGCAGAGTGTTTACTTGTATGTGATATCATGTGCAATACAAGCAGTCATTCAGCCTTTTTATTTGTGCGTGATATCATGTCCGATACAAGCAGTCCTTCAGCCTTTTTACTTGTGCGTGATATCATGTCCGATACAAGCAGTCCTGCAGAGTGTTTACTTGTGTGTGATATCATGTGCGATACATGCAGTCCTGCAGAGTGTTTACTCGTGTGTGATATCATGTGCGATACAAGCGGTCCTTCAGCCTTTTTACTTGTGTGTGATATCATGTGCGATACAAGCAGTCTTGCAGCGTGTTTACTTGTGTGTGATATCATGTTTGATACAAGCAGTCCTTCAGCCCTTTTACTTGTTTGTGATATCATGTCCGATACAAGCAGTCCTTCAGCCTGTTTACTTGTGTGTGATATCATGTTCGATACAAGCACTTTCAGCCTTTTTACTTGTGTGTAATATTATGTGCAATACAAGCAGTACTACTGCCTGTTTACTTGTGTGTGATATCATGTCCGATAAAAGCAGTCCTTCAGCCTTTTTACTTGTGTGTGATATCATGTCCGATAAAAGCAGTCCTTCAGCCTTTTTACTTGTGTGTGATATCATGTCCGATACAAGTAGTCCTTCAGCCTTTTTACTTGTGTGTGATATCATGTCCGATACAAGCAGTCCTGTTGTTGTTGTTTTACTTGTGTGTGATATCATGTGCGATACATTAGTCCTGCAGCCTGTTTACTTGTGTGTGATATCATGTGCGATACAAGCAGTCCTTCAGCCTTTTTACTTGTGTGTGATATCATGTGCATTACAAGCAGTCCTGCAGAGTGTTTACTTGTGTGTGATATCATGTGCGATACAGGCAGTCCTGCAGAGTGTTTACTTGTGTGTGATATCATGTGCGATACAAGCGGTCCTTCAGCCTTTTTACTTGTGTGTGATATCATGTGCGTTACAAGCAGTCCTGCAGAGTGTTTACTTGTGTGTGATATCATGTGCGGTACACAGTCCTTCAGCCTTTTTACTAGTGTGTG
Source organism: Nerophis lumbriciformis (assembly GCF_033978685.3). Taxonomy (NCBI): domain Eukaryota; kingdom Metazoa; phylum Chordata; class Actinopteri; order Syngnathiformes; family Syngnathidae; genus Nerophis; species Nerophis lumbriciformis. Next base: position 30,815,341 of record NC_084576.2, read on the forward strand.
TGATATCATGTGTGATACAAGCAGTCCTTCAGCCTTTTTACTTGTGTGTAATATTATGTCCGATACAAGCAGTCCTTCAGAGTGTTTACTTGTGTGTGATATCATGTCCAATACAAGCAGTCCTTCAGCCTTTTTACTTGTGTGTGATATTATGTCTGATACAAGAAGTCCTTCAGCCTTTTTACTTGTGTGTGATATCATGTGCGATACAAGCAGTCCTTCAGCCTTTTTACTTGTGTGTGATATCATGTCCAATACAAGCAGTCCTTCAGCTTTATTACTTGTGTGTGATATAATTTGCGATACAAGCAATCTTTCAGCGTGTTTACTTGTGTGTGATATCATGTGCGATACATTAGCCCTGCAGCCTGTTTACTTGTGTGTGATATCATGTGCGATACAAGCAGTCCTACTGCCTGTTTACTTGTGTGTGATATCATGTGCGATACATTAGCCCTGCAGCCTGTTTACTTTTGTGTGATATCATGTGCGATACAAGCAGTCCTACTGCCTGTTTACTTGTGTGTGATATCATGTGCAATACATTAGCCCTGCAGCCTGTTTACTTGTGTGTGATATAATTTGCGATACAAGCAGTCTTTCAGCCTGTTTACCTGTGAGTGATATCTTGTGTGATACAAGCAGTCCTGCAACGTGTTTACCTGTGTGTGATATCATGTGTGATACAAGCAGTCCTTCAGCCTGTTTACTTGTGTGTAATATCATGTCCGATACAAGCAGTCCTGCAGAGTGTTTACTTGTGTGTGATATCATGTGCGATACAAGCAGTCCTGCAGCCTATTTACCTGTTTGTGATATCATTTGTGATACAAGCAGTCTTGCAGCCTTTTACTTGTTTGTGATATCATGTCCGATACAAGCAGTCCTTTGGCCTTTTTACTTGTGTGTGATATCATGTGCGATACATTAGCCCTGCAGCCTGTTTACTTGTGTGTGATATCATGTGTGATACAAGCAGTCCTGCAGCCTATTTACCTGTGTGTGATATCATGTTTGATACAAGCAGTCTTTCAGCCTTTTTACTTGTTTGTGATATCATGTCCGATACAAGCAGTCCTTCAGCCTGTTTACTTGTGTGTGATATCATGTTCGATACAAGCACTTTCAGCCTTTTTACTTGTGTGTAGTATTATGTGCGATACAAGCAGTACTACTGCCTTTTTACTTGTGTGTGATATCATGTGCGATACAAGCAGTCTTGCAGCGTGTTTACTTGTGTGTGATATCATGTGTGATACAAGCAGTCCTGCAGCCTATTTTACTTGTGTGTGATATCATGTCCGATAAAAGCAGTCCTTTGGCCTTTTTACTTGTGTGTGATATCATGTGCGATACATTAGCCCTGCAGCCTGTTTACTTGTGTGTGATATCATGTGCGATACAAGCAGTCCTACTGCCTGTTTACTTGAGTGTGATATCATGTGCGATACATTAGCCCTGCAGCCTGTTTACTTTTGTGTGATATCATGTGCGATACAAGCAGTCCTACTGCCTGTTTACTTGTGTGTGATATCATGTGCAATACATTAGCCCTGCAGCCTGTTTACTTGTGTGTGATATAATTTGCGATACAAGCAGTCTTTCAGCCTGTTTACCTGTGAGTGATATCTTGTGTGATACAAGCAGTCCTGCAACGTGTTTACTTGTGTGTGATATCATGTGTGATACAAGCAGTCCTTCAGCCTGTTTACTTGTGTGTAATATCATGTCCGATACAAGCAGTCCTGCAGAGTGTTTACTTGTGTGTGATATCATGTGCGATACAAGCAGTCCTGCAGCCTATTTACCTGTGTGTGATATCATTTGTGATACAAGCAGTCTTGCAGCCTTTTACTTGTTTGTGATATCATGTCCGATACAAGCAGTCCTTTGGCCTTTTTACTTGTGTGTGATATCATGTGCGATACATTAGCCCTGCAGCCTGTTTACTTGTGTGTGATATCATGTGTGATACAAGCAGTCCTGCAGCCTATTTACCTGTGTGTGATATCATGTTTGATACAAGCAGTCCTTCAGCCTTTTTACTTGTTTGTGATATCATGTTCGATACAAGCACTTTCAGCCTTTTTACTTGTGTGTAATATTATGTGCGATACAAGCAGTACTACTGCCTTTTTACTTGTGTGTGATATCATGTGCGATACAAGCAGTCTTGCAGCGTGTTTACTTGTGTGTGATATCATGTGTGATACAAACAGTCCTGCAGCCTATTTTACTTGTGTGTGATATCATGTCCGATAAAAGCAGTCCTTTGGCCTTTTTACTTGTGTGTGATATCATGTGCGATACATTAGCCCTGCAGCCTGTTTACTTGTGTGTGATATCATGTGCGATACAAGCAGTCCTACTGCCTGTTTACTTGTGTGTGATATCATGTGCGATACATTAGCCCTGCAGCCTGTTTACTTTTGTGTGATATCATGTGCGATACAAGCAGTCCTACTGCCTGTTTACTTGTGTGTGATATCATGTGCAATACATTAGCCCTGCAGCCTGTTTACTTGTGTGTGATATAATTTGCGATACAAGCAGTCTTTCAGCCTGTTTACTTGTGTGTGATATCATGTGCGATACAGGCAGTCCTGCAGAGTGTTTACTTGTGTGTGATATCATGTGCGTTACAAGCAGTCCTGCAGAGTGTTTACTTGTGTGTGATATCATGTGCGATACAAGCAGTCATTCAGCCTTTTTACTTGTGTGTGATATCATGTGCGATACAAGCAGTCCTTCAGCCTTTTTCCTTGTGTGTGATATCATGTGCGTTACAAGCAGTCCTGCAAAGTGTTTACTTGTGCGTGATATCATGTGCGATACAAGCAGTCATTCAGCCTTTTTACTTGTGCGTGATATCATGTGCGTTACAAGCAGTCCTGCAGAGTGTTTACTTGTGTGTGATATCATGTGCAATACAAGCAGTCCTGTTGGTTTTTTTTTTTACTTGTGTGTGATATCATGTGCGATACATTAGTCCGGCAGCCTGTTTACTTGTGTGTGATATCATGTGCGTTACAAGCAGTCCTGCAGAGTGTTTACTTGTGTGTGATATCATGTACGATACAAGCAGTCCTTCAGCCTTTTTACTTGTGTGTGATATCATGTGCGATACAGGCAGTCCTGCAGAGTGTTTACTTGTGTGTGATATCATGTGCGATACAAGCAGTCCTGCAGAGTGTTTACTTGTGTGTGACATCATGTGCAATACAAACAATCCTGCAGCGTATTTACTTGTGTGTGATATCATGTCCGATACAAGCAGTCCTTCAGCCTTTTTACTTGGGTATGATATAATGTCTGATACAAGCAGTCCTTCAGCTTTTTTACTTGTGTGTGATATCATGTCCGATACAAGCAGTCCTTCAGCCCTTTTACTTGTGTGTGATATCATGTCCGATACAAGCAGCCCTGCAGCCTGTTTACTTGTGTGTGATATCATGTGCGATACAAGCAGTCCTACTGCCTGTTTACTTGTGTGTGATATCATGTGCGATACATTAGCCCTGCAGCCTGTTTACTTGTGTGTGATATCATGTGCGATACAAGCAGTCTTGCAGCGTGTTTACTTGTGTGTGATATCATGTGTGATACAAGCAGTCCTGCAGCCTATTTACCTGTGTGTGATATCATGTTTGATACAAGCAGTCCTTCAGCCTTTTTACTTGTTTGTGATATCATGTCCGATACAAGCAGTCCTTCAGCCTTTTTACTTGTGTGTGATATCATGTGCGATACAAGCAGTCCTGCAGAGGGTTTACTTGTGTGTGATATCATGTGTGATACAAGCAGTCCTTCAGCCTGTTTACCTGTGTGTGGTATCAAATGTGATACAAGCAGTCCTGCAGCCTGCTTACTTGTATGTGATATCATGTGTGATACAAGCAGTCCTGCAGCCTGCTTACTTGTGTGTGATATCATGTGTGATGCAAGCAGTCCTTCAGCCTTTTTACTTGTGTGTGATATCATGTGTGATACAAGCAGTCCTTCAGCCTTTTTACTTGTGTGTGATATCATGTGTGATTCAAGCAGTCCTGCAGCCTGCTTACTTGTGTGTGATATCATGTGTGATACAAGCAGTCCTTCAGCCTTTTTACTTGTGTGTGATATCATGTGTGATTCAAGCAGTCCTTCAGCCTTTTTACCTGTGTGTGATATCATGTGTGATACAAGCAGTCCTGCAGCCTATTTACCTGTGTGTGATATCATTTGTGATACAAGCAGTCCTGCAGCCTGCTTACTTGTGTGTGATATCATGTGTGATACAAGCAGTCCTGCAGCCTGCTTACTTGTGTGTGATATCATGTGTGATACAAGCAGTCCTTCAGCCTTTTTACCTGTGTGTGATATCATGTGTGATACAAGCAGTCCTGCAGCCTATTTACCTGTGTGTGATATCATGTGCGTTACAGGCAGTCCTGCAGAGTGTTTACTTGTGTGTGATATCATGTGCGATACAAGTGTGTGTTCATAGAAACCCTTAAAAGACGTTCTCTGGACATTTCTTTTATTGTGAAATTCCAAAGCATCCTAACATGGAAAACGGAGGGAAGAAACATGCTTATTTAGTACTCAATCAACATGGAGTCTTCATTGGTCATAACGCATGTGGGACACCACAAAAACTGAACCATGAGGACCACTGAAG
>NC_084576.2:30830000-30940000 GCF_033978685.3 Nerophis lumbriciformis
CCGTTCATCTAATCTGCAATGAGACAGATTATTTATATATATATATATATATATATATATATATATATATATATATATATATATATATATATATATATATATATATATATATATATATATATATATATATATATATATATATATAAAACCCTTTTTTTTTACTCATCCTCCCCCAGCGTTTTAACTTTTTCACATCTTTTAAGGGGCGCCTTGTGGCCATCAGCGTTCCTCTTCTGTAACTCTGTACACTCTTTCTTTGTCTCATCTTCAACAGGTTTGTGCTGAAAACAGACTTTTGTTGTACTTGTGCAATGACATTAAAGACTTACCTACCTATATATATATATATATATATATATATATATATATATATATATATATGTATATATATATGTATATATGTACTGTTCTCCTGGCAACCTCCAAACCCAGACTGGTCCATCAGATTGCCAGATGGAAAAGCGTGATTCATCACTCCAGAGAAGGCGTCTCCACTGCTCTGGAGTCCAGTGGCAACATGCTTTACACCATTGCATCCCACGCTTTACATTGGACTTGGTGATGTACGGCTTAGATGCAGCCGCTTGGTCATGGAAACCAATTCCATGAAGCTCTCTGCGTGCTGTACATGGGCTAATTGGAAGGTCTCATGAAATTTGGAGCTCTGTAGCAACTGACTGTGCAGAAAGCCTTTGCACTTTGCGCTTCAGCATCCGCTGACCCCTCTCTGTCAGTTTACATGGCCTACCACTTGGTGGCTGAGTTGCTGTTGTTCCCAAACTCTTCCATTTTCTTATAATAAAGCCGACAGTTGACTTTGGAATATTTAGGAGCGAGGACATTTCACGACTGTATTTGTTGCACAGGTGGCATCCTATGACAGTTCCACGCTGGTAATCACTGAGAGCGGCCCTTTCTTTCACAAATGTTTGTAGAAACAGTCTCCATGCCTAAGTGCTTAATTTTATACACCTGTGGCTGGGCCAAGTGATTAGGACACCTGATTCTGATCATTTGGATGGGCGGCCAAATACTTTTGGCAATATAGCGTATGTGAAACATACGAGTTCCTCTGGTGAATGATATATTACATTAAAAAAAAAAGTTCAACTCCCTTTTAATGAGTTGAAGAGTACCTACTGATTTGTGAAGTGAACAAATGATGACAAGAACAAAAGTCAAAGGTTGCCCAGCAAAAAGTCAACATTGAGATGGCAAAATGATTTTTTCATGTACAGCAGTTGCATAATTGAGTGCACAGATATTCTCCCATAAAAGCTAAAACCTTCATTTTACTTTCTTAAACGTTATGATCTGAGCTTTGTTAATATGTTCGATAGACTGAGCTATTTAAAGAACCAGTCCAAAAACTATGTGCCCACATTGCTTCACTCCATCAGCTACAGCATGTCTGCCCTACAAGGTTGCAGAGCAGCTTCTGTCCTTGAAAACAAGACAGAGTCCACGCAGGCCAGCTCTGGGCAATATTTCCTTCCATCCATTAGCTTGAACATATATAGGGTCAAGCTGGAGCCCATCTCAGCAGCTGATTCAATATAGCGGCGGGACACACCCTGGATGCAATCATCCATCAATCTTTACCAATTCAAAGAACCACATTCTTTTACTGCTCAGTCAAGATGTGCCGCGATCAGATTGTCACACTTTCACTGTTTACATTGCGCAAGTCTGCAGGGCGCAGTCGGTTTAAATTTTAAATTGCCTTGTGAAATAAAGTTGATTTGATTTGTGACATACTTGCCAACCTTGAGACCTCCGATTTCGGGAGGTGGGGGCGGGGGGCGTGGTTGGGGGCGTGGAGTATATTTACAGCTAGAATTCCCCAAGTCAAGTATTTCATATATATATATATATATATATATATATATATATATATATATATATATATATATATATATATATATATATATATATATATATATATATATTTATATATACTTATATTTATATATATCCCGGACCCTGGCCAAACATTTTTTAACCCAATGTGGCCCCCGGGTCAAAAAGTTTGGGGATCCCTGAGCTAGAAGAAGAAAAAAAAAGTACATTTGGCAGCAAGTGGTCCAGTTGTAGTATTTCACAGCATGGCTGTGCTATAGTGGGCCTGTTACATAAACCCTTACATCATTCCTGCTGTGTGGGTTGTGTGGAATAATTCACCATAAGGCTGCTGTCAGGTCTTATTTTAGTAGGACAGTCATAAATACATTTATTGTTTTTTTTTTGGTTATTCTGAAAGATTTCAGTTGAAGGATGAAATAGACGAGCACTCACCCGTGTTAAAAGACTGCAGTATTTCCAAAAGGGGATGCGTCTCATTATGTGCCATCTTGTTCATTCCCAAGACAAGCTTCTTCTTCTTCTTCTGCTTCTTCTTCTCCGCCTTCTTCTTGTGTGTGTGTTGGAGGAAACTTTGCTGTCACACTTCCTTCCCTCTCTGACTTTAAAATTAGCAAGTCCACAGCTTATCTGCCTGGGACATTGTTTCCCCCACTTTTGCCATCATTTCCTCCAGATCAATACCCTTTTTCTTTTGTCCACAAAGGACTCCCACGGCTGTAACTCCTATGATAAGGATGATGCTCCTTTATTCTCTGGCCCAAATAAAAGTATTAGCATGTTTAAAAAGTCATGTAAGCGTGGGTCTGTGGGGCTATCAGACTCTCAGTCCCTGTGGGGATTTCCTTCCATTGTTGGTGTTTCCACTCAACTGCAGTGGCTTTTACAGCACACTCTACTCCTGTTTTTGCTTTAAAGCACACTTTATTGTCACTTTTACACACCTTCATATATTTTATTTCACTCCAAATAATTATTTTAATTGTCTTCTCCAGCTATTTTTTTTTAATATCAACAGTTGCTTGAGAGAACAAGGTGTATGACGGAGACGTCCAGCAGATGGCGACAAAGTTGCGACAAATAACAAAGCCTGCAGTTTCCAAGCTTTGCCACTAGAGAACAGCAAATCCAGGTTTTAATAATAATAATAATAATAATGATAATAATTTTATAATTTTTTTTATAGTGCTTTTACCAAGACTCAAAAACCCTTTACAAAAAAATGTAAAATATAATTAAAAATATTTTTATCTTAATCATATTTTAGTTCTATTATATTTGTTTATATATATATATATATATATATATATATATATATATATATATATATACACACACACATACACACATATATATATATACATACATACATATATATACATATATAATAATTTAAAAAATATTTATTTTTATAAAAAAAAATTTAATCATATTTTAGTTGTATTATATTTGTTTACACACACACCTATATATATATGTGTGTGTATATATATATATATATATAATATTTTTTTATATATTTATTTTTAGAAATATTTTTATCTTATTCATATTTTAGTTCTATTATATTTGTTTATATATATATATATATATATATATATATATATATATACACACACACACATACACACATATATATATACATACATACATATATATATACATATATAATAATTTAAAAAATCTTTATTTTTATAAATATTTTTTTAAATCATATTTTAGTTGTATTATATTTGTTTACACACACACACCCACACACACCTATATATATATGTGTGTGTATATATATATATATATATATAATATTTTTTTATATATTTATTTTTAGAAATATTTTTATCTTAATCGTATTTTAGTTGTATTATATTTGTTTACACACACACACACACACACACACACACACACACACACACACACACACGTCTATATACATATTTTAGTTCTATTATGTTTGTTTATATATATATATATATATATATATATATATATATATATATATATATACACACACACATACACACATATATATATATATACATACATACATATATATATATACATATATAATAATTTTAAAAATCTTTATTTTTATAAATATTTTTTTAAATCATATTTTAGTTGTATTATATTTGTTTACACACACACACCCACACACACACACACACACACACCTATATATATATATGTGTGTGTATATATATATATATATATAATATTTTTTTATATATTTATTTTTAGAAATATTTTTATCTTATTCATATTTTAGTTCTATTATATTTGTTTATATATATATATATATATATATATATATATATATATATATATATATATATACACACACACACATACACACATATATATACATACATACATACATATATATATACATATATAATAATTTTAAAAATCTTTATTTTTATAAATATTTTTTTAAATCATATTTTAGTTGTATTATATTTGTTTACACACACACACCCACACACACACACAACTATATATATATGTGTGTGTATATATATATATATATATATATATATATATATATATATATATATATATATATATATATATATATATATATATATATATATAATATTTTTTTATATATTTATTTTTAGAAATATTTTTATCTTAATCGTATTTTAGTTGTATTATATTTGTTTACACACACACACACACACATACACACACACACACACACACACACACGTCTATATACACATATATATACAGTATATATATATATATATATAGATGTGTATATGTGTGTGTATAAATGTTTGTGTGTGTGTGTAATATACATATATACATGTATATTATATAAATACGTCTATGTATATATGTATATGTAAATATATGTGTTAATATAAATGTGTATATGTACATACATATATGTTTGTATGTATATCTGTATTATATATTTTACAAAATATGTATTTTATATTAAATATTTTTTATAATTTTTATATAGGGCATTCAAATAAAAGACTGCTTATTATCAAATTGTGGAAAATGATTCTATTCATCATATTAATAATGATGACAAAATGATAATTCAAATAATTATAAAATCACAAAATGTATCATCATTTTAAACAAGGCAATTACTAAACTTATGTAAATAAATACAAATAAATCAGTCAATAAATAAGAAAATAATGAATAATAAAATAACTTAATGTTAAGCTAAATATTTTATTTTTTACATTCATTTCCACATCAACCTAAAGTTCAATTTCAACGAATAAATGCAATTAAATCATAAAAAGTATTATAATAAAAATGCTGCTTAAAATAATTGCCTGCATTAAGACGAATTATACTTGTTCTACTACTTAAAATAACATAAATAATAATTTTAAAAATCAATCATCAATTTAAATCCATTAATTAATTAAATAAACAAAACAAATTAATCACTCATTAAATCTGTTTATTACTCACATGCTAAACTACACAGTAAAACTTAATATTTTAGTCACTTTTCTCCTTCTAAAAAAAACCAAATAATTAACAATGTTATAATCCCTGCAATGCAATACGTTAAATTAAAACCCCCACATAATAAAAAAAAAAAAAAAGGGGATGTCGTAATTTTAGTTTCATCCGTCCCCACATCAAATAAATAAACAGGTAAAATGAAATAATTAAATAAATAAACAATAAATAGAATGCGAACATTCTTGTGGTTTTTTTGTGTAATTACGAGCACACAAAAAACACACTACACTTTTTTTTTTTTTTTACACCTCCTCCCCCACGTTTTCTGGCACAGTCGCCATCTTGCCGGAGCCAAGTTGCTACGGCAACCAGGCAACACACTCTTCCGGTGTGACGTCGCCCTGCACGCGCTGCGCAGCTCGAGCCGTAAGCGGTAAGTAAAAGAAAACATTAAAAAAAAAAAAAAATTGTCTCGAAAAAAACGTTTTTTTTGGTGAATCTAACCCGGTCAACTTGTTTTTAACTTAATTATTTGTGTCATTTACCGTCGAAGGAAAACAACAACAACTTCCTTTTTTTGACCGGATGCTAATGAGTTTTAAGCTAGCACCTGCTCACTAATCAACGAAAAATGTCATTTAAAAAAATATAATTAAACTTTACGTTGACTGCATTGCTAATGCTAAAAGTTGTTGTTAATTCCTACTAATAGTAACATTCTACGTCAATAATAAATGCGCTTGATTAAAAAAAAAAAACTTTTCCCACGTTATGGCTCGGTTGGTAGAGCGGCCGTGCCAGCAACTTGAGGGTTCCAGGTCATCAAATCTCAGCAACAAGCTGTAATATCTTACTGAGATCATTTAGGACCAAAACAAGTAAAACAGATATTTAATCTTACTTATATTTCAATTTTTGCAGCGTGTGTAGGAGAGCATGTATTGTCTGAGTTATGATGTAAAGGAGGGGTGGTTGTAATGTGTATGTATGTGTCAATGACAGGGCATTTTATGACTTTTCTTAATTTGATTACATGCTATAGTATCATTTTGTTGTTATAATTTAATTGCATGTTTTTGTATCTCTTTAATTTAGGTAACCAGGGACTGCAGATGGAAATGAGCTATTTAGCTATAATCTGGTGCAGAACATATCTGTCTTTGAGCTTAATGTCTCTGTGCATTGTCCCTTTAAATAAAGACTAAACTAACAAGGTAATTAAAAAGGTTGAACAAATGAAAACTTTTAATAAAAACTGTATTATATATATTAAATATTTTTAAATTTTTATATAGAGCAGGGGTGTCAAACTCATTTTATATAATATTCGTACTTTATTATAATATTCCGACTTTCTTGTCATAATATTTTGACTTTCTTCAAAACATTCAGACTTTCTTCTCATAATATTCCGACTTTCTTGTCATAATATTCCGACTTTCATTATAACATTCAGACTTCTTCTCATAGTATTCCGACTTTCTTGTCATAATATTCCGACATTATTCTCATATTATTCCGACTTTCTTCAAAACATTCCGACTTTCTTCTCATAATATTCCGACTTTCTTGTCATAATATTCCGACTTTCATTATAACATTCAGACTTCTTCTCATAGTATTCCGACTTTCTTCTCATAATATTCCGACTTTCTTGTCATAATATTCCGACTTTCATTATAACATTCAGACTTCTTCTCATAGTATTCCGACTTTCTTGTCATAATATTCCGACATTATTCTCATATTATTCCGACTTTCTTCAAAACATTCCGACTTTCTTCTCATAATATTCCGACTTTCTTGTCATAATATTCCGACTTTCATTATAACATTCAGACTTCTTCTCATAGTATTCCGACTTTCTTGTCATAATATTCCGACATTATTCTCATATTATTCCGACTTTCTTCATAACATTCCGACTTTCTTCTCATAATATTCCGACTTTCTTGTCATAATATTCCGACTTTCATTATAACATTCAGACTTCTTCTCATAGTATTCCGACTTTCTTGTCATAATATTCCAACTTTCTTGTCATAATATTCCGACATTATTCTCATATTATTCCGACTTTCTTCATAACATTCCGACTTTCTTCTCATAATATTCCGACTTTCTTGTCATAATATTTTGACTTTCTTCAAAACATTCAGACTTTCTTCTCATAATATTCCGACTTTCTTGTCATAATATTCCGACTTTCATTATAACATTCAGACTTCTTCTCATAGTATTCCGACTTTCTTGTCATAATATTCCGACATTATTCTCATAGTATTCCGACTTTCTTGTCATAATATTCCGACATTATTCTCATATTATTCCGACTTTCTTCATAACATTCCGACTTTCTTCTCATAATATTCCGACTTTCTTGTCATAATATTCCGACTTTCTTTATAACATTCAGACTTTCTTCTCATAGTATTCCGACTTTCTTGTCATAATATTCCGACATTATTCTCATATTATTCCGACTTTCTTCATAACATTCCGACTTTCTTCTCATAATATTCCGACTTTATTCGTTTACTGCTGTATTCTGACTTTATTCTGATAACATTCCTACGTCATTCTCATAATATTCAGATTTTCTACTCATAACATTCCGACTTTCTTCTCATATTATTCCAACTTTACTATCATAATATTCTGACTTACTGCTCTTAACATTCCGAGTTTTTTCTCATAATATTCCGACTTTACTATCGTAATATTCGGACTTTCTTGTCATAATATTCCGACTTTTTTCATAACATTCAGACTTTCTTCTCATAATATTCAGACTTTGTTTGTTTACTGCTGTATTCTGACTTTATTCATTCTCATAATATTCAGATTTTCTACTCTTGACATTCCGACTTTCTTCTCATAATATTCCGATCTTACTGAGATAATTTAGGACCAAAACACTTAAAACAAGTAAAACACTCTAACATAAAATCTCCTTAGTGAGTAGAATTATCTTATCAGACAGAAAATAAGCAAATATCACCCTTATTTGAGATATTTCTTCTTAATTAGATTTCAGTTTTTGCAGTGTTTGTAGGAGAGCATGTATTGTCTGAGTTATGATGTAAAGGAGGGGTGGTTGTAATGTGTAAGTATGTTTCAATGACAGGGCATTTTATGACTTTTCTTAATTTGATTACATGCTATAGTATCATTTTGTTGTTATAATTTAATTGCATGTTTTTGTATCTCTTTAATTTAGGTAACCAGGGACTGCAGATGGAAATGAGCTATTTAGCTATAATCTGGTGCAGAACATATCTGTCTTTGAGCTTAATGTCTCTGTGCATTGTCCCTTTAAATAAAGACTAAACTAACAAGGTAATTAAAAAGGTTGAACAAATGAAAACTTTTAATAAAAACTGTATTATATATATTAAATATTTTAAAATTTTTATATAGAGCAGGGGTGTCAAACTCATTTTATATAATATTCGTACTTTATTATCATAATATTCCGACTTTCTTGTCATAATATTTTGACTTTCTTCAAAACATTCAGACTTTCTTCTCATAATATTCCGACTTTCTTGTCATAATATTCCGACTTTCATTATAACATTCAGACTTCTTCTCATAGTATTCCGACTTTCTTGTCATAATATTACGACTTTCTTTATAACATTCAGACTTTCTTCTCATAATATTCCGACTTTCTTATCATAATATTCCGACATTATTCTCATATTATTCCGACTTTCTTCATAACATTCCGACTTTCTTCTCATAATATTCCGACTTTATTTGTTTACTGCTGTATTCTGACTTTATTCTGATAACATTCCTACGTCATTCTCATAATATTCAGATTTTCTACTCATAACATTCCGACTTTCTTCTCATATTATTCCAACTTTACTATCATAATATTCTGACTTACAGCTCTTAACATTCCAAGTTTTTTCTCATAATATTCCGACTTTACTATCGTAATATTCAGACTTTCTTGTCATAATATTCCGACTTTTTTCATAACATTCAGACTTTCTTCTCATAATATTCCGACTTTCATTATAACATTCAGACTTCTTCTCATAGTATTCCGACTTTCTTGTCATAATATTACGACTTTCTTTATAACATTCAGACTTTCTTCTCATAATATTCCGACTTTCTTATCATAATATTCCGACATTATTCTCATATTATTCCGACTTTCTTCATAACATTCCGACTTTCTTCTCATAATATTCCGACTTTATTTGTTTACTGCTGTATTCTGACTTTATTCTGATAACATTCCTACGTCATTCTCATAATATTCAGATTTTCTACTCATAACATTCCGACTTTCTTCTCATATTATTCCAACTTTACTATCATAATATTCTGACTTACAGCTCTTAACATTCCAAGTTTTTTCTCATAATATTCCGACTTTACTATCGTAATATTCAGACTTTCTTGTCATAATATTCCGACTTTTTTCATAACATTCAGACTTTCTTCTCATAATATTCAGACTTTATTTGTTTACTGCTGTATTCTGACTTTATTCATTCTCATAATATTCAGATTTTCTACTCTTAACATTCCGACTTTCTTCTCATAATATTCCGACTTTCTTGTCATAATATTCCGACTTTCATTATAACATTCAGACTTCTTCTCATAGTATTCCGACTTTCTTGTCATAATATTCCGACATTATTCTCATATTATTCCGACTTTCTTCATAACATTCAGACTTTCTTCTCATAGTATTCCGACTTTATTCGTTTACTGCTGTATTCTGACTTTATTCTGATAACATTCCTACGTCATTCTCATAATATTCAGATTTTCTACTCATAACATTCCGACTTTCTTCTCATATTATTCCAACTTTACTATCATAATATTCTGACTTACTGCTCTTAACATTCCGAGTTTTTTCTCATAATATTCCGACTTTTTTGTCATAATATTCCGACTTTCTTGTCATTATATTTTGACTTTCTTCAAAACATTCAGACTATCTTCTCATAATATTCCGACTTTCTTGTCATAATATTCCGACTTTCTTTATAACATTCAGCATTTCTTCTCATAATATTCCGACTTTCTTGTCATAATATTCCGACATTATTCTCATATTATTCCGACTTTCTTCATAACATTCAGACTTTCTTCTCATAATATTCCGACTTTCTTGTCATAATATTCCGACTTTCTTTATAACATTCAGCATTTCTTCTCATAATATTCCGACTTTCTTGTCATAATATTCCGACATTATTCCCATATTATTCCGACTTTCTTCATAACATTCAGACTTTCTTCTCATAATATTCCGACTTTCTTGTCATAATATTCCGACTTTCTTTATAACATTCAGCATTTCTTCTCATAATATTCCGACTTTCTTGTCATAATATTCCGACATTATTCTCATATTATTCCGACTTTCTTCATAACATTCAGACTTTCTTCTCATAATATTCCGACTTTCTTGTCATAATATTCCAACTTTCTTTATAACATTCAGACTTTCTTCTCATAATATTCCGACTTTCTTGTCATAATATTCCGACATTATTCTCATATTATTCCGACTTTCTTCATAACATTCCGACTTTCTTCTCATAATATTCCGACTTTATTTGTTTACTGCTGTATTCTGACTTTATTCTGATAACATTCCTACGTCATTCTCATAATATTCAGATTTTCTACTCATAACATTCCGACTTTCTTCTCATATTATTCCAACTTTACTATCATAATATTCTGACTTACTGCTCTTAACATTCCGAGTTTTTTCTCATAATATTCCAACTTTACTATCGTAATATTCCGAATTTCTTGTCATAGTATTCCGACTTTTTTCATAACATTCAGACTTTCTTCTCATAATATTCAGACTTTATTTGTTTACTGCTGTATTCTGACTTTATTCATTCTCATAATATTCCGATTTTCTACTCTTAACATTCCGACTTTCTTCTCATAATATTCCGATCTTACTGAGATAATTTAGGACCAAAACACTTAAAACAAGTAAAACACTCTAACATAAAATCTGCTTAGTGAGTCGAATTATCTTATCAGACAGAAAATAAGCAAATATCACCCTTATTTGAGATATTTCATCTTACTTAGATTTCAGTTTTTGCAGCGTGTGAAGGAGAGCATGTATTGTCTGAGTTATGATGTAAAGGAGGGGTGGTTGTAATGTGTAAGTATGTGTCAATGACAGGGCATTTTATGACTTTTCTTAATTTGATTACATGCTATAGTATCATTTTGTCGTTATAATTTAATTGCATGTTTTTGTATCTCTTTAATTTAGGTAACCAGGGACTGCAGATGGAAATGAGCTATTTAGCTATAATCTGGTGCAGAACATATCTGTCTTTGAGCTTAATGTCTCTGTGCATTGTCCCTTTAAATAAAGACTAAACTAACAAGGTAATTAAAAAGGTTGAACAAATGAAAACTTTTAATAAAAACTGTATTATATATATTAAATATTTTTAAATTTTTATATGGAGCAGGGGTGTCAAACTCATTTTATATAATATTCGTACTTTCTTCTCATAATATTCCGACTTTCTTGTCATAATATTCCGACTTTCTTTATAACATTCAGACTTTCTTCTCATAATATTCCGACTTTCTTGTCATAATATTCCGACATTATTCTCATATTATTCCGACTTTCTTCATAACATTCCGACTTTCTTCTCATAATATTCCGACTTTATTCGTTTACTACTGTATTCTGACTTTATTCTGATAGCATTCCTACGTCATTCTCATAGTATTCAGATTTTCTACTCATAACATTCCAACTTTCTTCTCATATTATTCCAACTTTACTATCATCATATTCTGACTTACTGCTCTTAACATTCCGAGTTTTTTCTCATAATATTCCGACTTTACTATTGTAATATTCAGATTTTCTTGTCATAATATTCCGACTTTTTTCATAACATTCAGACTTTCTTCTCATAATATTCAGACTTTATGTGTTTACT
The DNA here is from genome assembly GCF_033978685.3 of Nerophis lumbriciformis. Classification (NCBI taxonomy): domain Eukaryota; kingdom Metazoa; phylum Chordata; class Actinopteri; order Syngnathiformes; family Syngnathidae; genus Nerophis; species Nerophis lumbriciformis. The sequence continues at coordinate 30,842,282 of NC_084576.2, forward strand.
GCTGTATTCTGACTTTATTCATTCTCATAATATTCAGATTTTCTACTCTTAACATTCCGACTTTCTTCTCATAATATTCCGACTTTCTTCATAACATTCCGAGTTTATGATCATAATATTTCGACTTTCTTTATAACATTCAGACTTTCTTCTCATGATATTCCGACTTTATTCGTTTACTACTGTATTCTGACTTTATTCTGATAACATTCTTACGTCATTCTCATAATATTCAGATTTTCTACTCATGACATTCCGACTTTCTTCTCATAATATTCCAACTTTATTATCACAATATTCCGACTTGCTTCTCATAACATTCAGACTTTTTTCTCATAATATTCGTACTTTATTATCTTAATATTCCGACTTTCTAGTCATAATATTTTGGCTTTCTTCAAAACATTCAGACTTTCTTCTCATAATATTCCGACTTTTTGTCATAATATTCCGACTTTCTTTATAACATTCAGACTTTCTTCTCATAATATTCCGACTTTCTTGTCATAATATTCCGAATTTCTTTATAACATTCCGACTTTCTTCTCATTGTATTCCGACTTTCTTGTCATAATATTCCGACATTATTCTCATATTATTCCGACTTTCTTCATAACATTCCGACTTTCTTCTCATAATATTCCGACTTTATTCGTTTACTGCTGTGTTCTGACTTTATTCTGATAACATTCCTACGTCATTCTCATAATATTCAGATTTTCTACTCATAACATTCCGACTTTCATCTCATATTATTCCAACTTTACTATCATAATATTCTGACTTACTGCTCTTAACATTCCGAGTTTTTTCTCATAATATTCCGACTTTACTATCGTAATATTCAGACTTTCTTGTCATAATATTCCGACTTTTTTCATAACATTCAGACTTTCTTCTCATAATATTCAGACTTTATTTGTTTACCGCTGTATTCTGACTTTATTCATTCTCATAATATTCAGATTTTCTACTCTTAACATTCCGACTTTCTTCTCATAATATTCCGATCTTACTGAGATAATTTAGGACCAAAACACTTAAAACAAGTAAAACACCGTAAAACACTCTAACATAAAATCTGCTTAGTGAGAAGAATGATCTTATCAGACAGAAAATAAGCAAATATCACCCTTATTTGAGATATTTCATCTTACTTAGATTTCAGTTTTTGCAGCGTGTGAAGGAGAGCATGTATTGTCTGAGTTATGATGTAAAGGAGGGGTGGTTGTAATGTGTAAGTATGTGTCAATGAGAGGGCTTTTTATGACTTTTCTTAATTTGATTACATGCTATAGTATCATTTTGTTGTTTTAATTTAATTGCATGTTTTTGTATCTCTTTAATTTAGGTAACCAGGGACTGCAGATGGAAATGAGCTATTTAGCTATAATCTGGTGCAGAACATATCTGTCTTTGAGCTTAATGTCTCTGTGCATTGTCCCTTTAAATAAAGACTAAACTAACAAGGTAATTAAAAAGGTTGAACAAATGAAAATTTTTAATAAAAACTGTATTATATATATTAAATATTTTTACATTTTTATATAGAGCAGGGGTGTCAAACTCATTTTATATAATATTCATACTTTATTATCATAATATTCCGACTTTCTTGTCATAATATTCCGACTTTCATTATAACATTCAGACTTCTTCTCATAGTATTCCGACTTTCTTGTCATAATATTCCGACATTATTCTCATATTATTCCGACTTTCTTCATAACATTCCGACTTTCTTCTCATAATATTCCGACTTTATTCGTTTACTGCTGTATTCTGACTTTATTCTGATAACATTCCTACGTCATTCTCATAATATTCAGATTTTCTACTCATAACATTCCGACTTTCTTCTCATATTATTCCAACTTTACTATCATAATATTCTGACTTACTGCTCTTAACATTCCGAGTTTTTTCTCATAATATTCCGACTTTTTTGTCATAATATTCCGACTTTTTTCATAACATTCAGACTTTCTTCTCATAATATTCAGACTTTATTTGTTTACTGCTGTATTCTGACTTTATTCATTCTCATAATATTCAGATTTTCTACTCTTAACATTCCCACTTTCTTCTCATAATATTCTGATCTTACTGAGATAATTTAGGACCAAAACACTTAAAACAAGTAAAACACTCTAACATAAAATCTGCTTAGTGAGAAGAATTATCTTATCAGACAGAAAATAAGCAAATATCACCCTTATTTGAGATATTTCATCTTACTTAGATTTCAGTTTTTGCAGTGTGTGTAGGAGAGCATGTATTGTCTGAGTTATGATGTAAAGGAGGGGTGGTTGTAATGTGTAAGTATGTCTCAATGACAGGGCATTTTATGACTTTTCTTAATTTGATTACATGCTATAGTATCATTTTGTTGTTATAATTGAATTGCATGTTTTTGTATCTCTTTAATTTAGGTAACCAGGGACTGCAGATGGAAATGAGCTATTTAGCTATAATCTGGTGCAGAACATATCTGTCTTTGAGCTTAATGTCTCTGTGCATTGTCCCCTCAAATAAAGACTAAACTAACAAGGTCATTAAAAAGGTTGAACAAATGAAAACTTTTAATAAAAACTGTATTATATATTAAGTATTTCTTAATTTGTACATAGAGCAGGGGTGTCAAATTCATTTTAGATCGGGGGCCAAATGGAAAAAAATCTACCCCCAAGTGAGCCGGGCTGGTAAAATCACGGCACGGTAACTTAAAAATAAAGACAACTTCAGATTGTTTTCTTTGTTTAAAAATAGAAGAAGCACATTCTGAAAATGTATATATCATAATGTTGTTGTTTTTTTTTGTTACACTTACAATAGTACTCTATCTTTATTTGTCGTTATTTATACTTTCTGAATAAATAATGTGATAATGTTCATGAGTCAACTCATTGGTGTTCATTTTCAATCTATTAAGATAAAAAAATGATATCAAAATCAAATGACAGGATGTTATTTATGTAGTTTGCTCATTTTCCTCGACTGATGTACTAACGTCATGTGGTTTATTTTGTACGTATGTAGCATCATCTACAAAGATGCAAAGAATTGCTATTGCGACATCCAGTGGACACATTTAGAACAGCAGTTTCTTTCATTCAAAAATTTCAGGTTCATTTTTATACTTAGCAAACTCATCCCGCGGGCCGGATAAAACCTGTTCGTGGGCCTCGGGCCGTACGTTTGTCACCCCTGATATAGAGCATTTAAATAAACTACTGGAAAATGATTCTATTAATCATATCAATAATGACGACAAAATGATCAGTCAAATAATGATAAAATCACAAAAAGGAATCATCATTTTAAGCACGTCAATTACTAAATTTAAATAAATAAATACAAATAAATCAGTCAATAAATAATAAAATTATGAATAATAAAATAGCAATGTTAAGCTAAATATACAATTTTTTACATTCATTTCCAAATCAATCCAAAGTTAAATTTCAATAAGTAAATGCAATTAAATCCTAAAAAGTATTATAATAACAATTGCTACTTTAAATAATGCCTGCATTAAGACGACTTCTACTTGTTCTACTACTTAAAATAACATAAGTAATCATTCTAAAAAATCAATCATCAATTTAAATCCAAATTGGGATTCTATGTGCTACAGGTGATGCTATTGGACAAGCGAGGCTGCTGATGTAACGCCAGCATCACCGGTGGCGACTTTACACCCGGGGAGGCAGAGAGAGGATGTCCCACTCCGCACACTTGTCACACTCGTCTACGTCCACGCCACAGTGACATGGCCTCTCCAAGGCGGCCCGGTCTGGGAGGCCAAGACATCAGAAATGTGATGCAAAGACTGCAAGGTGAGTGTATTGTTATGGATTTTAAATTTGGTGCATGGTTTTGTGGCGCTGCCGTGTCGGGTTGCGGTGCTGATTCAGTAACTGGGCTGTGGGCCAGCCCCAACTTTGTCGGAGGACAGGATGCTAAAACACACACACACACACACACACACACACACACACACACACACACACACACACACACACACACACACACACACACGCGCGACACAATACCTCTGCAGTAGAATATGAGATGTTTGCAGGTTTCTGTATGTGCTTGAAATTCTTGCTAATGCTTACTTTTTGGGGGGAGAAATTGCGTAAAATTCCAAAAGTATAATGTTTGCTTCAAAGACAATATACAAAAAAATAATAACAACCTTATATTTCTTTTACATTTTGACAGGAAAAAAATGTATGTACTGCATAAAATTGCATACATTTTAAACTTTTTCTAGTATCCAATATTGCAACACATTTTTTGCCAAAATAAAAGTAAATACTTAAATATCTGCTTGACTTATATATATATATATATGTATGTATGTATGTATGTATGTATGTATGTATGTATGTATGTATGTATGTATGTATGTATGTATGTATGTATATGTATGTATGTATGTATGTATGTATGTATGTATGTATGTATGTATGTATGTATGTATGTATGTATGTATGTATGTATGTATGTATGTATGTATATATATATATATATATATATATATATATATATATATATATATATATATATATATATATATATATATATATATATATATATATATATATATATATATATATATGTGTATGTATGTGTGTGTGGGAAAAATCACAAGACTACTTCATCTCTACAGGCCTGTTTCATGAGGGGTTCCCTCAATCATCAGAAAATCTCCTGATGATTGAGGGAACCCCTCATGAAACAGGCCTGTAGAGATGAAGTAGTCTTGTGATTTTTCCCACACATACATATATTGCGCTCTACCACGGTATCGAGCACTATTTTTTGGATAATCTTATTAAGACATATATGTATATATATATATATATATATATATATATATATATATATATATATATATATATATATATATATAACTGTAATATTGTACATAGTAATTGGGATTTGTTATATTGTATATATTAAAAAATATAATAATAATATACTTTATCAGTATATATTATATACTGTGTATATAATATGTAACTATTACATATATTTTATATTGCTGCTATGGTACATTTTTAGTCTACTTCATACCTTTTGTTTTCGCCCTCTTTGTGTGCTCTTGTGTGCATTATCCTTTCCATCCTTATCCTTTCCATCCTTTGTAACTGAGCTACTGTGTGGAACAATTTCCCTTGTTGTCAAGTTCAAACACTGATGACATCTATTAAACAAGACAAGAAGAAAGGAATTAAACAGAGACAGAATTAAATTTGGCACAATGAGGTGAAACGCGTACCCTTGTACAGTGTTCCACGCTCTGACGAAAGATTGTACGCCTCCTCTTTTATTTTGACTTTCCCTGATTACATGGCAACAGCTGTTTCTAAAGGGACGGGGGTCGTAAACAGCCATCGCCTTTGATTACAAAACAGTTCAAAGAAAAGGTTGTTAACAGTTCAAAGAAAAGATGCCTGGAGGGGAGCTTCCTCTCCGCTTTGTAGATCTCGGGTCAAGACAAAATCTTCCTGTGGATTACAATACATAAAAGAAACCGACGCCTTCATGTTGCTTCCCATCCTACACAGTGGAGTTTTACAAGCCTTTTGTTCGGTAGGATCAAAGACCGCTTTTGTCCTCTCGCAGGGCGAGCTGAACTCAATGTAACACAAAGTTTTGTGATAACTTAGATACAATTACTCTGACATTTGTGGATCAATAATGTTTGTCTAAGTCTACTTACAAAGCAAGTTATCCGTGGAATTGTACACTGTAAAAATTCAAATAGATTTTTCGGTAAAATGTACGGTGGTCTTTACAGCATATTACTGGAAATGGAAAGGAAAAACACTGTTTTTTTTTTACGATAAAAGTCTGTCGTTTGAACTGCCCGTTTTTGTTGTTGTTTTTAAGGTGTATTACCGCAAATGGAAAACAAAAAAACCACGGTTAAAATCTGGCAGCTCAGATGGCAGAATTGGAAAAAGTGTTATTGTTTTTCCATCTACCGTAATATGTTGTAAAAACACTGTATATTTCACAGTAAAATTCTGGTGAATGAGTTGCCATTTTTTTCCTGTAAAATCTACAAATGTTTTTTTTTTTACTGTGTACATAAAAACATATTCTTAATAATCAAATGCGTAATTCATAATATTTGCTGTTTCAAAACAGGCCCAGAGCATAATACTACCACCACCATGCTTGACTGTAGGAATGGTGTTCCTGGGATTAAAGGCCTCACCTTTTCTCCTCCAAACATATTGCTGGGTATTGTGGCCAAACAGCTCCATTTTTGTTTCATCTGACCACAGAACTTTCCTCCATGTGATGTCAGATGAAACACAAATGGAGCTATTTGGCCACAATACCCAGCAATATATTTGGAGGAGGAAAGGTGAGGCCTTTAATCCCAGGAACACCATGCCTACCGTCAAGCATGGTGGTGGTAGTATTATGCTCTGGGCCTGTTTTGCTGCTAATGGAACTGCTGCTTTAAATGGGACGATGAAAAAGGAGGATTAGCTCCAAATTCTTCAAGACAAGCTAAAATCATCAGCCCGGAGGTTGGGTCTTGGGCGCAGTTGGGTGTTCCAACAGGACAATGACCCCAAACACACCTCAAAAGTGGTAAAGGAATGGCTAAATCAGGCTAGAATGAAGGTTTTAGAATGGCCTTCACAAAGTCCATGTCAGAAAAGCAACACATTTAGCTGAACTGCACCAATTCTGTCAAGAGGAGTGGTCAAAAATTCAAGCAGAAGCTTGTGGATGGCTACCAAAAGTGCCTTATTGCAGGTAAACTTGCCAAGGGACATGTAAGCAAATATTAACATTGCTGTATGTATACTTTTGACCCAGCACATTTTCAGTAGACCCATAACAAATTCATAAAAGAAGCAAACTTCATGAATGAGTGACCAACAAGTATGTGCTCCAATCACTACATCACAAAAAAATAAGAGTTGGAGAAATGATTGTAAACTCAAGACAGCCATGACATGATGTTCTTTACAAGTGTATGTACTAGAGATGCGCGGTTTGCGGACACAACCGCGGAGTCCGCGGATTATCCGCGGGTCGGGCGGTTGAAATAAAAAAAAATTAGATTTTATCCGCGGGTCGGGTAGGGCGGTTGAAATTAAAAAAAATTAGATTTTAAATAGATTCAGGCGGGTGGCAGTTAAACCAATTGGGAAATATATATACATAGTTAAATGTTGTTACCCACATACGAAAAACGAGCAGGCACCTGCAGCATATGCCACAACAGAAGAAGAAAAAAAAAAAGAGATGGCAACGCCAGCAGCAAACGTGGTACGCGACAAACTAAAAAAGGGAATACTAAAAACCAGGGGAAAAAAAGGCCGGAAAAGTTCAGCGTGGACTCGTTTTTATGAGGTTGTAAATCAGGATGATAGTAATGCTGGCTACGTGATTTGCAAGAGCTGCGACGCTGTTTATGTCTACGACAGTCACAAAACCGGGACATCTAACATGGTGCATCACATTTGTGCAAAACCCCGAATCTCCACAAACACCCTGAGCATGAGCAGTTTCGTCCGCCGTGATCTCAGAAGAGTGCCACAGGATGTTAAAACAAGATAGAACGGAGCTGCCTGCAGCAGTTTGAGTGGCGCGAGCGCGCTTGAAGGTGCGCTCAGCGCGGCTCCCAGATGATTGCGCACTAGTGTGCGTCTGGGCCGTGACAGCGTGGCATGCATTGAATGTCTCTGCTACATTGGATCAGTCTCCTTTCTTTAACAGGCAAAAGATTTATAACCTCACTAATGCCTTGCATCGTCTATATTAGATATATAACAACGGGCGGGTGCAGGCGGGTGCGGTTTTGATTAAATGTTAGTTCGGGTGGATGCGGATGGTTGACGACTTTTGTGATGCGGTTGCGGATGAAATAATTGCCTATCCGCGCATCTCTAGTATGTACACTTTTGACCACAACTGTAAATGTGGTATTTACTTATTATTTTCCTTAGGTTTTACATTAACTTTGGTGTTCAGAGTTTCCCAGCACAGACAGCAGCCCCATCAAAATTTCTACGGGAATTCTCTAGTTACCGTATATCGTTACATCCCTCCTACAAACCAAAGCAAATAAAAGCTCAGTTTGAGTCCAGTTGGTACACTCTCTGTTAAAGTTAAATTGTAGAGATGTTGGATAATAGCTTTTTTGCCGATATCCGATATTCCGATATTGTCAAACTCTTAATTACCGATTCCGATATCAACCGATATACTGTATACAGTCGTGGAATTAACACATTATTATACCTCATTTTGTTGCGATGCCCCGCTGGATGCATTAAACAATGTAACAAGGTTTTCCAAAATAAATCAACTCAAGTTATGGAAAAGAAAAATGTTAACATTTTTTAACATTCCTCAAAAAAGCAGCTTGGAATTTGGGACATGCTCTCCCTGAGAGAGCATGAGAAGGTTGAGGTGGGCAGGGTTGGAGGGGGGGCGGGGTTGAGGTGGGAGGGGCAGGGGGTAGCGGTATACTTGGTGTATAGTGTAGCGTCCCGGAAGAGTTAGTGCTGCAAGGGGTTTTGGGTATTTGTTCTGTCGTGTTTATGTTGTGTTACGGTGCGGATGTTCTCCCCAAATGTGTTTGTCATTCTTGTTTGGTGTGAGTTCACAGTGTGGCGCATATTTGTAACAGTGTTAAAGTTGATTATACGGCCACCCTCAGTGTGACCTGTATGGCTGTTGACCAAATATGCATTGCATTCACTTGTGTGTGTGAAAAGCTGTAGATATTATGTGATTGGGCCAGCACACAAAGGCAGTCAGTGCCTTTAAGGTTTATTGGCGCTCTGTACTTCTCCCTACGACCGTGTACACAGCAGCCTTTTAAAAAGTCATACATTTTACTTTTTGAAACCGATACCGTTAATTTCCGATATATTTATCGGCCGATAATATCGGCAGTCCGATGTTATCGGACATCTCTATTAAATTGTTGTCCTCTCACTGAGTGAATGCTTCAAAATTCATCACAAAGCTGTTGAGAAGTTTGTGTTATTGGGGGAAAGTCACAGAATGTCCCATCATGTGAGTTAAATTTGACATGCAGTGTGAACACAATGTGGTATTGTTCCAAATCGAACCCTAATTGGATTTGGATTCATCAGAGGATAAGTGCTGAGAAATCCTGAGACCAAAATTTTCTGCGAAATGGTTGAGTTTTCCGGTTCCTAATAGTTCCCTTCATCATTGCAGTTAGCGAGTCAGTTGAGATGTCTTTTTTGATAATTGTGTGTGATGCCCGTCACCATGGCGACTGTTGTGAAACATTTCTTGTGGTTGTGGTGATGGCACTGCTTGGTTCCCGCTTTCGTGCATTTCCTGTGCACCTTACTGTAGTGTGCATTCAAAGAAGTAAATACAGAGTTTAAAGGTGAAGACATTACAGTAGTACTTCTGGGCATGAAGACGAGTGTCAGGTCACACCTGCTCCTAGTAATTGTTGCTCTGCAGCTACATTATCTGGGCCTTTTCTGGGGGCCTGAAAGCAAACATGACTTCCTGTCATAAAGAAGAAGTTTAGTGCAAAGTCACTTTGGCTTTAGCAACTGTCAAGATCTTGGTGGAAGAAATAGAACCACCGTGTTCTTCTATTTAAAAAAAAACAACTTGAATTTAGACAAACAGTTATAGTTTTCTCCAATTGTATCTTGTATCTTCTTTACAGGATACTAATCATTTGACTTGAACATTTTTGCTCTTAAAATTACTGATGTATTCTTGTAACTTAATGAAAATGTTTTTGTGATATGACAACTTTAGTCTTGTTATACTAATTATGTACGTTATTCTCAAAAGATTGTTCGTTTTTCACAGACTGGTATGCCATATTTCTCATAACATACTGTATGTCTGTTAAAATTATACTTGTTTTTTCATAACAGGTTTAAATCAGTTTGTGACAGCCCTTTGAGACACTTTAAGGGCTATATAAATACACTTTGATTGATTGATGATTGATCGATGATATTTCAAATTTGTTCTCATAACATTCAAACTTTATTCTCATATTATTCAGACTTTCTTCTCAAAACGTACCAACTTTCTTCATAACATTCAGACTTTCTTCTCATAATATTCCGACTTTATTTGTTTACTGTTGTATTCTGACTTTATTCTGATAACATTCTTACGTCATTCTGATAATATTCAGATTTTCTACTCATAACATTCCGACTTTCTTCTCATAATATTCCGACTTTATTATCATAATATTCCAACTTTATTCCCATAACATTCCGACTTTACGCTCATAACATTCAGTCTTTCTTCTCATAATATTCAGATTTTCTACTCATAACATTCCGACTTTCTTCTCATAATATTCCGATTTTAATATCATAATATTCCGACTTGCTTCTCATAACATTCAGACTTTTTTCTCATAATATTCCGACTTTATTATCATAATATTCCGACTTGATTCTCTTAACATTTAGACTTTTTTTCTCATAATATTCCGACTTTATTATCATAATATTCTGACTTTCTTGTCATAATATTCCGACTTTCTTCATAATATTCCGACTTTCTTCATAATATTCCGACTTTCTTCTCATAATTATCCGACTTTATTATCATCATATTCCGACTTTCTTGTCATGATATTCCGACTTTCTTCATAACATTCTGACTTTCTTCTCATAATATTCCGACTTTATTCTCATAATATTCCGACTTTATTCATAACATTTAGACTTTCTTGTCATAATATTCCGACTTTATTTGTTTACTGCTGTATTCTGACTTTATTCTGATAACACTCCTACGTCATTCTGATAATATTCAGATTTTCTACTCATAACATTCCGACTTTCTTCTCATAATATTCCGACTTTATTATCATAATATTCCAACTTTATTCCCATAATATTCCGACTTTACGCTCATAACATTCAGACTTTCTTCTCATAATATTCAGATTTTCTACTCATAACATTCCGACTTTCTTCTCATAATATTCCGATTTTTAATATCATAATATTCCGACTTGCTTCTCATAACATTCAGACTTTTTTCTCATAATATTCCGACTTTATTATCATAATATTCAGACTCTTGTCATAATATTCCAACTTTCTTCATAACATTCAGACTTTCTTCTCATAATATTATGACTTTATTCTCATAATATACCGACTTTATTCTCATAATATACCGACTTAATTCTCGTAATATTCCGACTTTCTTTATAACATTCAGACTTTATTGTCATAATATTCCGACTTTATTCGTTTACTGCTGTATTCTGACTTTATTTTGACAACATTACTACATTATTCTCATAATATTCAGATTTTCTACTCATAACATTCCGACATTCTTCTCATAATATTCCGACTTGCATCTCATAACATTCAGACTTTTTTTTCATAATATTCAGACTTTACTCTCATAACATTCAGACTTTCTTGTCATAATATTCCGACTTTATTCTCATATTATTCCGACTTTCTTCTCATAACATTCAGACTTTCTTGTCATAATATTCTGTCTTTATTTGTTTACTGCTGTATACGGACTTTATTCTGATAACATTCCTACGTCATTCTCATAATATTCAGATATTGTACTCATAACATTCTGACTTTCTTCTCATAAATTCCGACTTTAATCGTTTACTGCTGTATTCTGACTTTATTCTGATAACATTCCACGTGATTCTCATAATATTCCGACTTTATTATCATAATATTCCGACTTGATTCTCTTAACATGTAGACTTTTTTCTCATAATATTCCGACTTTATTATCATAATATTCTGACTTTCTTGTCATAATATTCCGACTTTCTTCATAATATTCCGACTTTCTTCTCATAATTATCCGACTTTATTATCATCATATTCCGACTTTCTTCATAACATTCCGACTTTCTTCTCATAATATTCCGACTTTATTCTCATAATATTCCGACTTTCTTCATAACATTCAGACTTTCTTGTCATAATATTACGACTTTCTTGTCATATTCTGACTTGCTTCATAGCATTCAGACTTTCTTCTCATAATATTACAACTTTATAATCATAATATTCCGACTTTCTTGTCATAATATTCCGACTTTGTTCATAACATTCAGACTTTCTTGTCATAATATTCCGACTTTCTTCATAACATTCAGACTTTCTTGTCATAATATTCCGACTTTATTTGTTTACTGCTGTATTCTGACTTCATTCTGATAACATTCCTACATCATTCTCATAATATTCCGATTTTCTACTCATAACATTCCGACTTTCTTCTCATAATATTCCGAGTTTATTATCATAATTAGGGCTGCAACTAACGGTTAATTTGATAATCGATTAATTTGTCGATTAGTACTTCGATTAATAATCGGATAAAAGAGACAAACTACATTCCTATACTTTCCAGTATTTTATTGAAAGAAAAAAAAACAGCATACTGGCACCTTACTTATTTTGATTATTGTTTCTCAGCTGTTTGTACATGTTGTAGTTTATAAATAAAGGTTTATAAAAAAAAAAAAAAAAATTGCCTCTGCGCATGCGCATAGCATAGATCCAACAAATCGATGACTAAATTAATCGCCAACTATTTTTATAATCGATTTTAATCTATTTAATCGATTAGTCGTTGCAGCCCTAATCATATTATTTTGACTTGCTTCTCATAACATTCAGACTTTTTTCTCATATTAGTCTGACTTTATTATCATCATATTCCGACTTTATTGTCATAATACTCCAACATTCTTCATAACATTCAGACTTTCTTCTCATAATATTCTAACATTATTCTCATATTATTCCGACTTTCTTCATAACTTTCAGACTTTCTTCTCATATTTTGACTTTATTCGTTTACTGCTGTATTCTGATAACATTCCTACGTCATTCTCATAATATTCCGATTTTCTACTCATAACATTCCGACTTACTTCTCATAATATTCCGACTTTAATATCATAATATTTCGACTTTCTTTATAACATTCAGACTTTCTTCTCATGATATTCCGACTTTATTCGTTTACTGTTGTATTCTGACTTTATTCTGATAACATTCTTACGTCATTCTCATAATATTCAGATTTTCCACTCATGACATTCAGACTTTCTTCTCATAATATTCCAACTTTATTATCACAATATTCCGACTTGCTTCTCATAACATTCAGACTTTTTTCTCATAATATTCGTACTTTATTATCATAATATTCCGACTTTCTTGTCATAATATTTTGACTTTCTTCAAAACATTCAGACTTTCTTCTCATAATATTTTGACTTTCTTGTCATAATATTCCGACTTTCTTTATAACATTCAGACTTTCTTCTCATAATATTCCGACTTACTTGTCATAATATTCCGACATTATTCTTATATTATTCCGACTTTCTTCATAACATTCAGACTTTCTTCTCATAATATTCCGACTTTATTTATTTACTGCTGTATTCTGACTTTATTCTGATAACATTCCTACATCATTCTCATAATATTCAGATTTTCTACTCATAACATTCCGACTTTCTTCTCATATTATTCCAACTTTACTATCATAATATTCTGACTTACTGCTCTTAACATTCCGAGTTTTTTCTCATAATATTCCGACTTTACTATCGTAATATAAAATACTACACGGTCTAGCTCCGTCCTATCTTGTCGATTGTATTGTACCATATGTCCCGGCAAGAAATCTGCGTTCAAAGAACTCCGGCTTATTAGTGATTCCCAGAGCCCAAAAAAAGTCTGCGGGCTATAGAGCGTTTTCTATTCGGGCTCCAGTACTATGGAATGCCCTCCCGGTAACAATTAGAGATGCTACCTCAGTAGAAGCATTTAAGTCCCATCTTAAAACTCATTTGTATACTCTAGCCTTTAAATAGCCCCCCTGTTGGACCAGTTGATCTGCCGTTTCTTTTCTTTTCTCCTCTGCTCCCCTTTTCCTTGAGGGGGGGGGGGGGCACAGGTCCGGTGGCCATGGATGAAGTGCTGGCTGTCCAGAGTCGGGACCCGGGGTGGACCGCTCGCCTGTGCATCGGCTGGGAACATCTCTACGCTGCTGACCCGTCTCCGCTCGGGATGGTGTCCTGCTGGCCCCACTATGGACTGGACTCTTACTATTATGTTGGATCCACTATGGACTGGACTCTCACAATATTATGTCAGACCCACTCGACATCCATTGCTTTCGGTCTCCCCTAGAGGGGGGGGGTTACCCACATATGCGGTCCTCTCCAAGGTTTCTCATAGTCATTCACATCGACGTCCCACTGGGGTGAGTTTTTCCTTGCCCGTATGTGGGCTTTGTACCGAGGATGTCGTTGTGGCTTGTGCAGCCCTTTGAGACACTTGTGATTTAGGGCTATATAAATAAAGATTGATTGATTGATTGATTAATATTCCGACTTTCTTGTCATAATATTCCGACTTTTTTCATAACATTCAGACTTTCTTCTCATAATATTCAGACTTTATTTGTTTACTCCTGTATTCTGACTTTATTCATTCTTGTGATATTCAGATTTTCTACTCTTAACATTCCGACTTTCTTCTCATAATATTCCAACTTTATTCCCATAATATTCCGACTTTACTCTCATAACATTCCAAATGTATTTATAGAACATTCTAACTTTATTCTCATAGTATTCCAACTTAATTCTCATAATATTCCGACTTTATTCTCATAATATTCCATATTTATTCTCTTAATACTGAATTCTGACTTTATTCTCATAACATGCCAACTTTATTCTGGTAACACTGCAACTTTGGTATTGAAATGTTCTGACTTTATTCAAAATGTATCCTCGTAACATTTCCACTTAATTCTCATGACATTCTGACTTTATTCTTGTAATGTTAAGACTTTGGTATTATACGAATGCATTTTGATTCTTGTCATATTTTGACCTTATTCTTGCTGAATAATGACTTGAAAAAAGATTATGACTTTTTGTTACAGCTTAATTGTCGTAAAAAGACGTTTTTACCCATTAATGTATTCCTTTGTACTATATTTGTTATTCGATGAACTTCTTGATAAACTAGTAAAAGCCTGACTGTTGACGACCACAATGTATGCCACTGTACCGCTGGCAGGGGTATTCTTTGGCGTGTGTGCCTGCTACTTCAGTGTCAGCAACATGTGCTGGACGTGATCCCGCCATCTTTTCTTCAGATGTTGTGGCAACCAGGAAAGGTCTTAGTTTTCATGCAACGGACTCATTCCTTGTGTCCAAACGGCTTGATCGCTGGCCCTTGGACACAAAACGGAGGACGCTCTTGACCTTACGACCTAATGGAGCAGCAGCTCAGTGAGTGAGTGAACGAATGAATGAATGAAAGAATGAGCTTTTTACGTTGTTCCCAGGGATGAGGAAAACTACTTTACGGCCAAAGGTCTCACGTGTACCGAGATCTTCTTAAGTAGTCCATTACTCTCACTTTAGCACTTTGTTGTCTTTTCATTGCCACTTAGATCTTAGTGTTGCATCTTGTTTGATTAAATCAATCAGCTTCATGACTCAGTGATGGAAGATGGAGACATGCATGCAACAACTACTGTACGTCCATCTTCATTCAGGATTATGGCCGCTACAAACGCAATAATGACCAATTTTAGATATTCATGTGACAATATCCATATTTTTGCATTTATAGTTTGCAGTGGCCTCGAACTTACTTGTCTTTTAATGTTTTTAAAGTTGAACCTGATTAATATATGAATTTAGGCATTTTTGTCAGGTTCAAACACTGATGACCTCTATTAAACAAGACAAGAAGCAAGGAATCAAACAGAGACAGAATTAAATTTGGCTCAATGAGGAGAAACGCCTACACCTGTACCCTTGCACAGTGTCACCACGCTCTGACGAAAGATTGTACGCCTCCTCTTATATATACAGGTAAAAGCCAGTAAATTAGAATATTTTGAAAAACTTGATTTATTTCAGTAATTGCATTCAAAAGGTGTAACTTGTACATTATATTTATTCATTGCACACAGACTGATGCATTCAAATGTTTATTTCATTTAATTTTGATGATTTGAAGTGGCAACAAATGAAAATCCAAAATTCCGTGTGTCACAAAATTAGAATATTACTTAAGGCTAATACAAAAAAGGGATTTTTAGAAATGTTGGCCAACTGAAAAGTATGAACGGCAGATGACATGGCACCCCAAACCATCACTGATGGTGGAAACTTTACACTAGACTTCAGGCAACGTGGATCCTGTGCCTCTCCTGTCTTCCTCCAGACTCTGGGACCTCGATTTCCAAAGGAAATGCAAAATTTGCATGGTTGGGTGATGGTTTGGGGTGCCATGTCATCAGCTGGTGTCGGTCCACTCTGTTTCCTGAGATCCAGGGTCAACGCAGCCGTCTACCAGCAAGTTTTAGAGCACTTCATGCTTCCTGCTGCTGACCTGCTCTATGAAGATGGAGATTTCAAGTTCCAACAGGACTTGGCGCCTGCACACAGCGCAAAATCTACCCGTGCCTGGTTTACGGACCATGGTATTTCTGTTCTAAATTGGCCCGCCAACTCCCCTGACCTTAGCCCCATAGAAAATCTGTGGGGTATTGTGAAAAGGAAGATGCAGAATGCCAGACCCAAAAACGCAGAAGAGTTGAAGGCCACTATCAGAGCAACCTGGGCTCTCATAACACCTGAGCAGTGCCAGAAACTCATCGACTCCATGCCACGCCGCATTAACGCAGTAATTGAGGCAAAAGGAGCTCCAACCAAGTATTGAGTATTGTACATGCTCATATTTTTCATTTTCATACTTTTCAGTTGGCCAACATTTCTAAAAATCCCTTTTTTGTATTAGCCTTAAGTAATATTCTAATTTTGTGACACACGGAATTTTGGATTTTCATTTGTTGCCACTTCAAATCATCAAAATTAAATGAAATAAACATTTGAATGCATCAGTCTGTGTGCAATGAATAAATATAATGTGCAAGTTACACCTTTTGAATGCAATTACTGAAATAAATCAAGTTTTTCAAAATATTCTAATTTACTGGCTTTTACCTATATATATATATATATATATATATATATATATATATATATATATCCTTGTTAAATTATAGTGCCTTTCATTTTACCAGTATTATTACTATTATTACAACTTTTTCTAAAAAAACGTGTATTTTATTCCTGTTAATGACATGTTTTTACAACAATAAATCATGACTTAACCAATCAAATCAGATTTTTTTATGATAATCTAAAAATGTGTGTGAGCCAGTTGTTCCAGCTGCGCGTATAGAGCTGTAATAATAGAATCACCGGCAGCTATGATCTATTTTTAGTAGAAAAGCTTTTAGCTTGCCAGCTGGTCTTGAAAGAATAAAAGGACATGCTATCATGTAGCTTGTCACTATTGTGTGTGATGTATACACAAAAGAGTCCTGTGGCATATAGAAAAATGAAAATAGATGTACAGTAAGTGCTACATAGTGGGAATATCGCAGTGGGCGTGTCTAATTTGGCTTCACAATGGCGTTTTACACCCTGAGAGAGAGCAGGTGGTGGACCAGCCTGGACGTCAATTAATTATTAAAGATTTGCTTTGTTATGTTCGAGCGAGCTCTTTTCATTTGCGGTCAATTTATTAATTAAAATAAGGCTTCCAGAGACTCTGTGTCAACATACCAAAATAGGAACTAAATGTTGTTTTTGCAATATGTAAAATATTTATTGTTATAGTGTCTATCATTAGTGTTGAATACAATAGCTACAAAAGAATAGTTACATTATGCATACATTACAAATGACCATTTAACATTTTTACTTTGCTAATAATTCAGAAAATGATAATATATATACTGTATTTCTTTTATTTAAAGGTTTTTAAAAACATGTTTTTATTTAAATCGAACATATACATATATTAAATCAAATAAGAAATATAGAAATCAATTAAAAACATATTTATAATAATACGTATACATTACTAGGTACATTCATAAATTACGTATTATAATTTATAATTCACTAATAATTCATGAAATAAATATACTTACTTTTAATTTTTAAAAAGCAGTCCTGGATCAACTTTACTGATTTTAATTTGAATTAAATATACAACATTGTTGGGTAAATTAATGTATAGATAAATCAAATACATAATAGTATTCATGTGATTATGTATTTATTTTAATAGTTGATTTTCATAAATGACCATATACTTTACTAATAATTCATAAAATAAATGTATTTTCTATTAATTCAATTAAATATTTAAAAACAAACGAGAAGAGGTAAATCCTGAAGGAATTGCGTGTGAATGCTCCAATGCTGAAGTTGAAGTGAAATGCTGACAGAATGTAATATGAATTTAAGAGTAGTTTGGAATGGTTTGAATGTTGAAGAAAAACAGAATTTTGTTTGGAACTTGGGAAAGTGTTAGTTGGATGAGTGGAATATGTTGAAGGTGGAATGGTTTGAATCGGTTGAAAAATGTGCGAATTGTGGAAGTTTAAAAAATGGACAATTCATTTTGAATGGGGAAAATGTCCCTGAAAACTGGGAATTCTTGGAAATCCGGGAATTTTTTTAAATTTAAAATTTTGAACAGGCTGAATATTTTGAAGTAGGAACAGATTGGATTGGAGCTTTGGAACATTCACACAATAAATAGATGAATTTTGGTGGAGAAAACCATATGTGTGAATGCTTTGGAGCATTCACACAATAAATTGAATGATAAATAGATGAGTTTTGGTGTAAAAAAACATATGTGTGAATACATTGGAGCATTCACACAATAAATTGAATAATAAATAGATTAATTTTGGTGTAGAAAACCATATGTGTGAATGCTTTGGAGCATTCACACAATAAATAGATGAGTTTTGGTGTAGAAAACCATAAGTATGAATGCTTTTGAGCATTCACACAATAAATTAAATAATAAATAGATACATTTTGGTGAAGAAAACCACATGTGTGAATGCTTTGTAGCATTTACACAATAAGTTGAATAATAAATAGATTAATTTTGTTGTAGAAAACCATATGTGTGAATGCTTTGGAGCATTCACACAATAAATAGATGAGTTTTGGTGTACAAAACCATATGTGTGAATGCTTTGGAGTATTCACACAATAAATAGATGAGTTTTGGTGTAGAAAACCATATGTGTGAATGCTTTGGAGCATTCACACAATAAGTTGAATAATAAATAGATTCATTTTGGTGTAGAAAACCTTATGTGTGAATACTTTGGAGCATTCACACAATAAATTGAATAATAAATAGATTAATTTTGGTGTAGAAAACCATATGTGTGAATGCTTTGGAGCATTCACACAATAAGTCAAATAATAAATAGATGAATTTTGGTGTAGAAAACAATGTGTGAATGCTTTGGAGCATTCACACAATAAATAGATGAGTTTTGGTGTACAAAACCATATGTGTATATGCTTTGGAGCATTCACACAATAAATAGATGAGTTTTGGTGTAGAAAACCATATGTGTGAATGCTTTGGAGCATTCACACTAAGTTGAATAATAAATAGATTAATTCTGGTGTAGAAAACCATATGTGTAAATGCTTTGGAGCATTCATACAATAAGTTAAATAATAAATAGATGAGTTTTGGTGTAGAAAACCATATGTGTGAATGCTTTGGAGCATTCACACAATAAGTTGAATAATAAATAGACACATTTTGGTGTAGAAAACCATATGTGTCAATGCTTTGGAGCATTCACACAAGAAATTAATTAGTTTTGGTGTAGAAAACCATATGTGTGAATGCTTTGGAGCATTCACACAATAAGTTGAATAATAAATAGATTAATTCTGGTGTAGAAAACCATATGTTTTGGAGCATTCATACAATAAGTTAAATAATAAATAGATGAGTTTTGGTGTAGAAAACCATATGTGTGAATGCTTTCAAGCATTCACACAATAAATTGAATAATAAATAGATGAATTTTGGTGTAGAAAACAATGTGTGAATGCTTTGGAGCATTCACACAATAAATAGATGAGTTTTGGAGTAGAAAACCATATGTGTGAATGCTTTGGAGAATTCACACAATAAATTGAATAATAAATAGATTCATTTTGGTGTAGAAAACCTTATGTGTGAATACTTTGGAGCATTCACACAATAAATTGAATAATAAATAGATTAATTTTGGTGTAGAAAACCATATGTGTGAATGCTTTGGAGCATTCACACAATAAGTCAAATAATAAATAGATGAATTTTGGTGTAGAAAACAATGTGTGAATGCTTTGGAGCATTCACACAATAAATAGATGAGTTTTGGTGTACAAAACCATATGTGTATATGCTTTGGAGCATTCACACAATAAATAGATGAGTTTTGGTGTAGAAAACCATATGTGTGAATGCTCCAAAGCATTTACACTAAGTTGAATAATAAATAGATTAATTCTGGTGTAGAAAACCATATGTGTAAATGCTTTGGAGCATTCATACAATAAGTTAAATAATAAATAGATGAGTTTTGGTGTAGAAAACCATATGTGTGAATGCTTTGGAGCATTCACACAATAAGTTGAATAATAAATAGACACATTTTGGTGTAGAAAACCATATGTGTCAATGCTTTGGAGCATTCACACAAGAAATTAATTAGTTTTGGTGTAGAAAACCATATGTGTGAATGCTTTGGAGCATTCACACAATAAGTTGAATAATAAATAGATTAATTCTGGTGTAGAAAACCATATGTTTTGGAGCATTCATACAATAAGTTAAATAATAAATAGATGAGTTTTGGTGTAGAAAACCATATGTGTGAATGCTTTCAAGCATTCACACAATAAATTGAATAATAAATAGATGAATTTTGGTGTAGAAAACAATGTGTGAATGCTTTGGAGCATTCACACAATAAATAGATGAGTTTTGGTGTAGAAAACCATATGTGTGAATGCTTTGGAGAATTCACACAATAAATTGAATAATAAATAGATTCATTTTGGTGTAGAAAACCTTATGTGTGAATGCTTTGGAGCATTCACACAATAAGTTAAATAATAAATAGATGAATTTTGGTGTAGAAAACAATGTGTGAATGCTTTGGAGCATTCACACAAGAAATGAATGAGTTTTGGTGTAGAAAACCATATGTGTGAATACTTTGGAGCATTCACACAATAAATTGAATAATAAATAGATGAATTTTGGTGTAGAAAACTATATGTGTGAATGCTTTGGAGCATTCACACAATAAGTTAAATAATAAATAGATGAATTTTGGTGTAGAAAACAATGTGTGAATGCTTTGGAGCATTCACACAATAAATAGATGAGTTTTGGAGTAGAAAACCATATGTGTGAATGCTTTGGAGAATTCACACAATAAATTGAATAATAAATAGATTCATTTTGGTGTAGAAAACCTTATGTGTGAATACTTTGGAGCATTCACACAATAAATTGAATAATAAATAGATTAATTTTGGTGTAGAAAACCATATGTGTGAATGCTTTGGAGCATTCACACAATAAGTCAAATAATAAATAGATGAATTTTGGTGTAGAAAACAATGTGTGAATGCTTTGGAGCATTCACACAATAAATAGATGAGTTTTGGTGTACAAAACCATATGTGTATATGCTTTGGAGCATTCACACAATAAATAGATGAGTTTTGGTGTAGAAAACCATATGTGTGAATGCTCCAAAGCATTTACACTAAGTTGAATAATAAATAGATTAATTCTGGTGTAGAAAACCATATGTGTAAATGCTTTGGAGCATTCATACAATAAGTTAAATAATAAATAGATGAGTTTTGGTGTAGAAAACCATATGTGTGAATGCTTTGGAGCATTCACACAATAAGTTGAATAATAAATAGACACATTTTGGTGTAGAAAACCATATGTGTCAATGCTTTGGAGCATTCACACAAGAAATTAATTAGTTTTGGTGTAGAAAACCATATGTGTGAATGCTTTGGAGCATTCACACAATAAGTTGAATAATAAATAGATTAATTCTGGTGTAGAAAACCATATGTTTTGGAGCATTCATACAATAAGTTAAATAATAAATAGATGAGTTTTGGTGTAGAAAACCATATGTGTGAATGCTTTCAAGCATTCACACAATAAATTGAATAATAAATAGATGAATTTTGGTGTAGAAAACAATGTGTGAATGCTTTGGAGCATTCACACAATAAATAGATGAGTTTTGGTGTAGAAAACCATATGTGTGAATGCTTTGGAGAATTCACACAATAAATTGAATAATAAATAGATTCATTTTGGTGTAGAAAACCTTATGTGTGAATGCTTTGGAGCATTCACACAATAAGTTAAATAATAAATAGATGAATTTTGGTGTAGAAAACAATGTGTGAATGCTTTGGAGCATTCACACAAGAAATGAATGAGTTTTGGTGTAGAAAACCATATGTGTGAATACTTTGGAGCATTCACACAATAAATTGAATAATAAATAGATGAATTTTGGTGTAGAAAACTATATGTGTGAATGCTTTGGAGCATTCACACAATAAGTTAAATAATAAATAGATGAATTTTGGTGTAGAAAACAATGTGTGAATGCTTTGGAGCATTCACACAATAAATAGATGAGTTTTGGTGTAGAAAACCATATGTGTGAATGCTTTGGAGCATTCATACAATAAGTTAAATAATAAATAGATGAGTTTTGGTGTAGAAAACCATATGTGTGAATGCTTTGGAGCATTCACACAAACAATAGATGAGTTTTGGTGTAGAAAACCATATGTGTGAATGCTTTGGAGCATTCACACAATAAGTTGAATAATAAATAGACAAGTTTTGGTGTAGAAAACCATAATTAAGTATGTATAAATATGTTCATATTTCGTATTTTTATCATTTGACATAATTGTGATTTATAGTTACATTTTCCCACTAATAATTCATAAAAATAAATGTTTACTTTTTTTTGGCAGCGGTCATGTGTTTTGACGGTGCAAGTGTCCGTCTCATGCGGGATTAAAATAAAATCTCGGGAGCCAAAACAAGCCTGTGGGTGAACCGAGTCACGTGACGGCCATCTCGTCGCTGATTGGCCGCTCAGACTGCGTGATGCTGACACCCGGCCTGGCCAGGCTGTGCGGCGGGGGGGGGCTGTGCGCATCCACATCCATGGCTCCTCTGGATGGGAACGCCACACGAAGAAGGGGAAGAGGGAAGGATGGGGTTGTAAATCAGGCGCTCTGCTAGTGCTTTGCACTTGAGTGTGTGCGTGTGTGTGTGTGTGTGTGAGAGAGTGTGTGTGTGTTTGACAGAGGGAGGCTGGAAGGGATCTATTCATCCCGGCCTCCTTTGCTAAAGGGTCAGGGGCAAAGAAAAAAAGGGTAGCTTTGGTGTCACTTGTTTCCACCGTGGATGGGACTTTGACACATGCACGCCGCCTATCATGAGCGAGCCCTCGGAGGATGGCTCACTACAAGGACATCTCTGCCAGGAAGACCTCGCTGAATCTGGTCACAGGCTTTTTCCAGTATCTGCGAGGTAAGTAGGGCGAGCACCCTGTGGGTGTCTCCTGTGTGCGCAGGTCCACTGGGCTATAATTAGAGGAGTAATAAGGACGTTGTAATTGGTGGACGTGTGCTGCATCTGCATGCTCCAGCGGGCATCACGTGACTAACTGAACGTTCATGCAGAAATCACTGCTTTTGTAAAAGATGCTGCAAAATGCATGAGGCTGGCTGTATTAATAGACCACAGAGGGAAACGTGGGATGTGTCCTCTCCCCCTAATCTCCTGGCATGACCTCTTTTTTTTTTTTTTTTGTCTGCACTCATTATAAAAAGACGTGCTAGCTCAACTTACACAGCACATACGCTGCTGCAGCGAGGCTGACATGCTACATGGAGGATGGATGGATGGTGACTGAGGACGAGGGGGTTGTCCTTCAGCGGCTGTAGCCGGAGGTAGAAGTGTGGATATACTGTATAGCTGTGTCACGGTGACGTAAACCACCATGAAAATAGCACCACAGAGCACATACAGTGTTCCTCATATGGTCAAATGTTGGTGTTTTCTCTTCAGACGTGTTGTCCATGTGCAATTTGTTCCCTCGAAACTTCACAGTTCTTGATTAGCAACACTCGTGCCATCCTAACAAGAGCGGCATCATACTTGGAGGCGCCTCTCATACTGTATTTGACCCATTTCGTGTAGCTTTATGAGCGGGACAAAATACAGAAGTTGGCACGTTGTGTAAATCGTAAATAAAAACATAATTTATGTATGTATATATATATATATATATATATATATATATATATATGTATGTGTGGGGAAAAAAATCACAAGACTACTTCATCTCTACAGGCCTGTTTCATGAGGGGGTTCCCTCAATCATCAGGAGATTTTAATGGGAGCATTCACATACCATGGTTTATATAGGGCACAGAGTGGGTGGGTACAGGCTGGCGTAGGGGCGTGGTGATTGGCTCATGTGTTACCTAGGAGGTGTTTCCGTCTGTGGCGGCATGCTGTTACAATTTCGCTGCGCTTGTTGAGGGATGACAGGTCTGGACGGTAAATAATAAACAGTTTCTCTTTCAAGCATAGGTTGCATCTTTTATTACCACTATTGTAAGGTGTGCTGGATGCAAGAATTTGCCATGTTATTGAATATTCAACATTATTGTCTTTGAGGTCCCAAATGTGTTTGCTGAGTTCTGTGGTATTCCGCAGGTTTTGGTTCCTGAAAGAAGCCTTGTGATTGTTCCATCTGGTTTTAAACTCTCCCTCGGTTAATCCTACATATGTGTCGGATGTGTTAATGTCCTTGCGTGTTACCTTAGATTGGTAGACAACTGATGTTTGTAAGCACCCCCCGTTGAGAGGGCAATCAGGTTTCTTTCGGCAGTTGCAGCCTTTGTTGGTTTTGGAGTCGCTCTGTCCGGGGGCCGACGGCTCATTTGCAATTGTTTTGTTGTGGTTTGAGATGATTTGTCGTATATTGTTCATACAGCTGTAGCTCAATTTAATGTTGTTCTTGTTGAATACTTTTCTTAGGGTGTTGTCTTTGGGAAAGTTTTTGTCAATCAGAGTGAGGTTTTTGTGTCCAATGTTAGTTGAGACGTTTTTGCTGTATGGGGGGTTGTACCAGATGATGTCGTTTCGTTTTCTGTTCTTTTTTGGTTGGTTTCCTGGCGTGGGCTCATAGGTGAGGGTGAAATTGTATCCGCTTTCATCAAGGGCTTTTTAGTACGGGGGGGGTTGCTTGGTCAAATTCAGCTTTGCTAGATGACAGCATCGATAGCCTTTTATTAATTCCGGTAGGTATTCTTTTCGTGGTGGTGGGTGGGTGGTTGCTGTCATGGTGCACGTATTGGAGTGTTGTGTTGGGTTTCGTGAATGGTTGGTAGCTGTTATTTCTCAGGTTGAAAGTGACGTCGAGGAAGTTGACGGTTTGCTTGTTGGCTTCAATCGTGATCCGTAGGCCGTTCTCTTTGAAAATTTGGCATATGCGCTTCTTGGTATTCTCGCTGCTCCTTGGCGAGGCGCGACACACTGCCAGTATATAATGTATGTATAGTGTATATATATATATATATATATATATATATACATATATATATATATATATATATATATATATATATATATATATTAGAGATGCGCGGTTTGCGGGCACAACCGCGGAGTCCGCGGATTATCCGCGGATCTGGCGGATGAAATTAAAAAAAATTCGATTTTATCCGCGGGTCGGGTCGGGTCGGGCGGTTGAAATAAAAAAAAATTAGATTTTAAATAGATTCAGGCGGGTGGCAGTTAAACCAATTGGGAAATATATATACATAGTTAAATGTTGTTACCCACATACGAAAAACGAGCAGGCACCTGCAGCATATGCCACAACAGAAGAAAAAAAAAAAGAAGAGATGGACACTTTTACGGAGCGGAGAAGGGACGCCTCGCCGGGGTCCGGGACCGAGGCCCCTTCCCCCGAGAGGGCCCCACCGGGAGCCGTAGCTGAGGCGATCCGCGAGAAGGGCCCGACGCACGTCCAGGGTCACCACCGCGCCCACCGCACCGACACCCCGCCTCGTCCGCCTTCGCCGCGGCCGGCGTCACGCGCAGCAGGTAAGCAGCTTACCTGCCCGCCACCCCCGTGGCCGGGGGCTCGTAACAGGGGTCACTCCGCGCGCTCCGCCCGCGCAGCTTACCTGCCCGCCACCCCTGTTGCCGGGGGCGCGTAACAGGGGTCACTCCGCGCGCAGTGCGCTCACGAAAGGGGTGGGGCTCACCCTGGTTGATATAGACAGCAGGACGGTGGCCATGGAAGTCGGAACCCGCTAAGGAGTGTGTAACAACCCACCTGCCGAATCAACTAGCCCTGAAAATGG
Organism: Nerophis lumbriciformis; assembly: GCF_033978685.3. Lineage (NCBI taxonomy): Eukaryota > Metazoa > Chordata > Actinopteri > Syngnathiformes > Syngnathidae > Nerophis > Nerophis lumbriciformis. Next base: position 30,868,683 of record NC_084576.2, read on the forward strand.
ATGGCGCTGGAGCGTCGGGCCCATATACCCGGCCGTCGCCGGCAGCGAGACGCGCTTGGAGGTGCGCTCAGCGCGGCTCCCATATGATTGCGCACTGGTGTGCGTCTGGGTCGTGACAGCGTGGTACGCGAATGTCTGTGCCGCATTGGATCAGTCTCCTTTCTTTAACAGGCAAAAGCTTTATAACCTCACTAATGCCTTGCATCGTCTATATTAGATATATAACAACGGGCGGGTGCGGGCGGGTGCGGTTCTGATCAAATGTTACATCGGGTGGATGGCGGATGGTTGACGACTTTCTGATGCGGTTGCGGATGAAATAATTGCCTATCCGCGCATCTCTAATATATATATATATATATATATATATATATATATATATATATATATATTTTTTTTTTTATATTTATTTATTTCCAGACAGACATAATTTTGTATTACATTATTTTGTTAATATCAGAGTCCGTTCTGCAAAAAGGTCATCCCTAGAAGCGCACAGCTTATGGACAGGGACCCACTGTTAAAATATACATCATCATATAATGTACAATACAACACATTTCAAATCAACCCACCAAATACCCATTTACAATTTCATTCATAAATAAAGGAATCTTTAAATCCACCAAATCAGTCTCAATATCGTATTATGCAAATGTGTTTAAAAGGTTGCATCTTGAAGAGCTGCGATAACCTCATCATACATACAGAGGTCAAGACCAAAATTATGCAACTAATGTGAATTCCTTCAACCATAAAGGGTGTGCTAAATGTACTAAGCATAATGTCGCAATCAATTTTGCTTCACACGCTTTTTAAAAATGTTGAAAGAATGTGATTCTTTTATAAAGCGACCGATCTCATTCCAGATCATCGGGCCTCTACAGTCTATACTAAAGCTTGTACACTTTTAGATCAGTGATTTTCAACCACTGTGAGTGTGCCGCGAGATATTGTCTGGCGTGCCGTGGGAAATTATGCAACCTCACCTAATTGGTCCAAAAAAAATTTTTTTTGCAAATCAATAATCATAATAATGTGCCTGTGCTGTGTAGAGCTTGGCAGGGTAACCATGTAATACTCCATATCAGTAGGTAGTTCATTGCTTTGTAGAAGTCGGAACGCGTCGAGGATGGTTTGTCGTGATCCCAATATGCAGAGCACAGTGGGAGACAGCGTGCAGGTAAAAAGGTATAAATGATAAATGATAAATGGGTTGTACTTGTATAGCGCTTTTCTACCTTCAAGGTACTCAAAGCGCTTTGACACTACTTCCACATTTACCCATTCACACACACATTCACACACTGATGGCGGGAGCTGCCATGCAAGGCGCTAACCAGCAGCCATCAGGAGCAAGGGTGAAGTGTCTTGCTCAGGACACAACGGACATGACGAGGTTGGTACTAGGTGGGGATTGAACCAGGGACCCTCGGGTTGCGCACGGCCACTCTCCCACTGCGCCACGCCGTCCCATATATATGGTATGTTACTCTTAAACCAAAAATGAACAAAAGGCAAGTCCCGCTAGGAAAAGGCACTGAAGCATAGGGATGGCTATGTAAAACAAAAGTAAAACTGAACTGGCTACAAAGTCAACAAAATCAGAATGCTGGACGACAGCAAAAACTTACAGCGTGTGGAGCGGAGACGGCGTCCACAAAGCACATACGTACATGCAGAGGTGGGTAGAGTAGCCAGAAATTGTACTCAAGTAAGAGTACTGTTACTTTAGAGATGTATTACTCAAGTAAAAGTAAGGAGTAGTCACCCAAATATTTACTTGAGTAAAAGTAAAAAGTATGTTGTAAAAAAACTACTCAAGTACTGAGTAACTGATGAGTAACATACACACACATATCATATATATATATATATATATATATATATATATATATATATATATATATATATACACACACACACACACACACACACACACACACACACACATATATACATATATATATATATACACACACACATATATATATATATATATATATATATATATATATATATATATACAGTATATAATTTATATTTATTTTTTTTGCCGTTTTTGTTTACATGTTAATAGTGTTTTAATGAATATACATGCATGTTTAACACATATAGATTCCTTTCTTTAATGAAGACAAGAATATAAGTTGGTGTATTACCTGATTCTGATGACTTGCATTGATTGTAATCAGACAGTAGTGATGACAAACGTCCAGGTTTTCAAATGGAGGAGAAAAAAAGTTCCTCCTTTCTGTCTAATACCACATGAAAGTGGTGGGTTTTTGGCATCTTATATGTCCAGCTTCCATATTCGTTTTTATACACTTTACAAGAAATACATTGGCGACAAACTCCGTAGCTTGCTAGCTTGTTTGCGCAGGGTTTCGGAGACTCTTATTTTGAAAGCGCAGGCGCGATGGAGCGGCACTTTTATTGTGAAGACAGGAACTGTGCAGTCAGTCTTTAGGCTTTTGACGGGGTGTACGGTTGAAATAAAAAATGGTCTTTTTTCCTTCACACTTTTGATTGATTGATTGGAACTTTTTTTATTAGATTGCACAGTACAGTACATATTCCGTACAATTGACCACTAAATGGTAACACCCCAATAAGTTTTTCAACTTGTTTAAGTCAGGTCATGTGACCCCTGGCTCTGTTTGATTGGTCCAACGTCACCAGTGACTGCATCTGATTGGTGGAACGAAGTGAAACGTCACCAGTAAGGCAGGCACTATGAAGGTCTGTCTGACAGACCAAAACAAACAAAGCGTGCATTAACAGATCGATAAAAATTAGTAGCGAGTAGCGAGCTGAATGTAGATAAAAGTAGCGGAGTAAAAGTAGCGTTTCTTCTCTATAAATATACTCAAGTAAAAGTAAAAGTATGTTGCATTAAAACTACTCTTAGAAGTACAATTTATCCCAAAAGTTACTCAAGTAGATGTAACGGAGTAAATGTAGCGCGTTACTACCCACCTCTGCGTACATGACATGACAATCAACAGTGTCCCCACAAAGAAGGATAACGTACGCACAACTTAAATAGTCTTGATTGCGAAAAAAAGCAGGTGCGGGCAATAGCACTCAAAGGAAGGCGTGAAGCTGCTATAGGGAAACGCCAACAAAACAGGAAGGGCCACCAAAATAACAGCGAAAGACAGGAACTAAAGCACGACACACAGGAAACAACAACAAACTCAAAATAAGGCACGACAACCTGGGGGAGTTCTGTATTTTTTTTAATGAAAAAAATGTACCTTGGCTCAAAAAAGGTTGAAGAACACTGCTTTAGATTACCATTTTCCCTCTTAATAAAGGTTTACTTCCGGCAAATACAATGATTTGCAAATCCTTTTCAACTTATATTCAATTGAATAGACTGCAAAGACAAGAAATTTCATGTTCACACTGAGAAACGTTTTTTTTTGTTGCAAATAATCATTAACTTAGAGTTTAATGGCAGCAACACATTGCAAAAAAGTTGTCACAGGGGCATTTTTACCACTGTGTTACATGGCCTTTCCTTTTAACAACACTCAGTAAAGGTTTGGGAACTGACGAGACACATTTTTGAAGCTTTTCAGGTGGAATTTTTTCCCATTCTGGCTTGATGTACAGCTTAAGTTGTTCAACAGTCCGGGGGTCTCCGTTGTGCTATTTTAGGCTTCATAATGCACCACACATGTTCAAAGGGAGACAGGTCTGGACTACAGGCAGGCCAGTCTAGTACTATGAAGCCACGCTGTTGTAACACGTGGCTTGGCATTGTCTTGCTGAAATAAGCAGGGGCGTCCATGGTAACGTTGCTTGGATGGCAACATATGTTGCTCCAAAAGCTGTATGTACCTTTCAGCATTAATGGTGCCTTCACAGATGTGTAAGTTACCCATGCCTTGGCCACTAATACACCCCCATACCATCACACATGCTGCCTTTTACACTTTGCGCCTAGAACAATCCGGATGGGTTTTTTCCTCACGACGTCCACAGTTTCCAAAAACAATTTGAAATGTGGACTCGTCAGACCACAGAAAACTTTACCACTTTGCATCAGTCCATCTTTGGATGAGCTCGGGCCCAGCGAAGCCGGCGGCGTTTTTGGGTGTTGTTGATAAATGGCTTTGGCTTTGCATAGTAGAGTTTTAACTTGCACCTACAGATGTAGCGACCAACTGTAGTTACTGACAGTGGTTTTCTGAAGTGTTCCTGAGCCCATGTGGTGATATCCTTTACACACTGATGTCGCTTTTTGATGCAGTACCGCCTGCCGTAATATCATGGCTTACGTGCAGTGATTTCTCCAGATTCTCGGAACCTTTTGATGATATTACGGAGCGTAGATGGTGAAATCCCTAAATTCCTTGCAACAGCTGCTTGAGAAATGTTGTTCTTAAACAATTTGCTCAGGCATTTGTTGACAAAGTGGTGACCCTCGCCCCGTCCGTGTTTGTGAATGACTGAGCATTTCATGGAAGCTGCTTTTATACCCAATCATGGCACCCACCTGTTCCCAATTAGCCTGTTCAACCGTGGGATGTTCCAAATAAGTCTTTGATGAGCATTCCTCAACTTTCTCACTCTTTTCTGCCACTTGTGCCAGCTTTTTTGAAACATGTTGCAGGCATCAAATTATTATTATTTGCAAAAAATAACAAAGTTTACCAGTTCCAACGTTAAATATCTTGTCTTTGCAGTCTATTCAATTGAATATAGGTTGAAAAGGATTTGTTGTATTCTCTTTTTATTTACCATTTACACAACGTGACAACTTCACTGCTTTTGGTTTTTAGTATGTGAAACAGCTCTCAGTGCAGTTCTACTGCACGGCGACACACTCTCACCACAACAAAGCACATTGCTCCACCTCAAACACGAGCACAATGACCCACATGTTTCTAATAGGGCCCACACATGCTGTAAACGCTGCAATTAACACTTCTATTAAATGACCCACTGAGGCTCCTACAGTCGCAAACAACCTCTGGGATCTCCAATTAGCACCTCGTCAGAAACATTGACATTAACAGCTGTGGCTGTAGGTAACCTCCTGATGTAGTGTTTTTATATTCATTTCACTATATTGCTGCTCTCATGTTCGGACTTTTTCCGTTATTTCCCCGGTGCTCTGATTTTGTCTCTTTAGCACCTTTACTTTCTGATCCTCGCCCTGCCAGCACACCCGTTCCTCAAGGTTAATTAGTCATATTAGTCATATAAACTAAGCTAGCTGCGGGTTAGGAACAACGTACAATACTTGTGATTGATGGATGGATGGATGGACGTAGCATTTAGTAGGCTGTTAACGTAAGCTGAGCTAGCTGTGGGTTACGAACAACGTACAATATTTGTGACGTATGAATGGATGGATGGACGTAGCATTTAGTAGGCTGTTAACGTAAGCTGAGCTAGCTGTGGGTTACGAACAACGTACGGTATTTGTGACGGATGGATGGATGGACGTAGAATTTAGTAGGCTGTTAGCGTAAGCTGAGCTAGCTGTGGGTTACGAACAACGTACGGTATTTGTGACGGATGGATGGATGGACGTAGAATTTAGTAGGCTGTTAGCGTAAGCTAAGATAGCTGTGGGTTACGAACAACGTACAATATTTGTGATGGATGGATGGATGTAACATTTAGTAGGCTGTTAACGTAAGCTGTGCTAGCTGTGGGTTACGAACAACGTACAGTATTTGTGACGTATGGATGGATGGATGGATGGACGAAACATTTAGTAGGCTGTTAGCGTAAGCTAAGATAGCTGCGGCTTAAGAACAACGTACAATATTTGTGATTGATGGATGGATTGATGGATGGACGTAACATTTAGTAGGCTGTTAGCGTAAGCTAAGATAGCTGCGGGTTACGAACAACGTACAATATTTGTGATTGATGGATGGATGGATGGACGTAGCATTTAGTAGGCTGTTAGCGTAAGCTGAGCTCGCTGCGGTTTACGAACAACGTACGGTATTTGTGATGGATGGATAGAAGGATGGACGTAGAATTTAGTAGGCTGTTAGCGTAAGCTAAGTTAGCTGTGGGTTACGAACAACGTACAGTATTTGTGACGTATGGATGGATGGATGGATGGACGTAACAGTTAGTAGGCTGTTAGCGTAAGCTAAGATAGCTGCGGGTTACGAACAACGTACAATATTTGTGATTGATGGATGGATGGATGGATGGACGTAGCATTTAGTAGGCTGTTAACGTAAGCTGAGCTCGCTGCGGGTTACGAACAACGTACGGTATTTGTGATGGATGGATAGAAGGATGGACGTAGAATTTAGTAGGCTGTTAGCGTAAGCTTAGCTAGCTGAAGGTTACGAACAACTTACAGTATTTGTGATGGATGGATGGATGGATGGACGTAGCTTTTAGTAGGCTGTTAACGTAAGCTGAGCTAGCTGAGGGTTACGAACAACGTACAGTATTTGTGACGTATGGATGGATGGATGGATGGACGTAACATTTCGTAGGCTGTTAGCGTAAGCTAAGATAGCTGCGGGTTAGGAACAACGTACAATACTTGTGATTGATGGATGGATGGATGGATGTAGCATTTAGTAGGCTGTTAGCGTAAGCTGAGCTAGCTGTGAGTTACGAACAACGTACAGTATTTGTGACGTATGAATGGATGGATGGACGTAACAGTTAGTAGGCTGTTAGCGTAAGCTAAGATAGCTGCGGGTTACGAACAACGTACAATATTTGTGATTGATGGATGGATGGATGGACGGACGTAGCATTTAGTAGGCTGTTAGCGTAAGCTAAGATAGCTGCGGGTTACGAACAACGTACAATATTTGTGATTGATGGATGGATGGATGGACGGACGTAGCATTTAGTAGGCTGTTAGCGTAAGCTAAGATAGCTGCGGGTTACGAACAACGTACAATATTTGTGATTGATGGATGGATGGATGGACGGACGTAGCATTTAGTAGGCTGTTAGCGTAAGCTGAGCTAGCTGCGGGTTACGAACAATGTACAATATTTGTGATTGATGGATGGATGGACGTAGCATTTAGTAGGCTGTTAACGTAAGCTGAGCTAGCTGCGGGTTACGAACAACGTACAATATTTGTGATTGATGGATGGATGGATGGACGGATGGACGTAGCATTCAGTAGGCTGTTAGCGTAAGCTGAGCTAGCTGTGAGTTACGAACAACGTACAATATTTGTGATTGATGGATGGATGGACGTAGCATTCAGTAGGCTGTTACCGTAAGCTGAGCTAGCTGTGGGTTACGAACAACGTACAATACTTGTGATTGATGGATGGATGGAACATTTAGTAAGCTGTTAGCATAAGCTAAGATAGCTGCGGGTTACGAACAACGTACAATATTTGTGATTGATGGATGGATGGATGGATGGACGTAGCATTTAGTAGGCTGTTAATGTAAGCTGAGCTAGCTGTGGGTTACGAACAATGTACGGTATTTGTGATGGATGGATAGATGGATGGACGTAGAATTTAGTAGGCTGTTCGCGTAAGCTAAGTTAGCTGCGGGTTAGGAACAACGTACAATATTTGTGATTGATGGATGCATGGATGGATGGACGTAGCATTCAGTAGGCTGTTAGCGTAAGCTGAGCTAGCTGTGAGTTACGAACAACGTACAATATTTGTGATTGATGGATGGATGGACGTAGCATTCAGTAGGCTGTTACCGTAAGCTGAGCTAGCTGTGGGTTACGAACAACGTACAATACTTGTGATTGATGGATGGATGGAACATTTAGTAAGCTGTTAGCATAAGCTAAGATAGCTGCGGGTTACGAACAACGTACAATATTTGTGATTGATGGATGGATGGATGGATGGACGTAGCATTTAGTAGGCTGTTAATGTAAGCTGAGCTAGCTGTGGGTTACGAACAATGTACGGTATTTGTGATGGATGGATAGATGGATGGACGTAGAATTTAGTAGGCTGTTCGCGTAAGCTAAGTTAGCTGCGGGTTAGGAACAACGTACAATATTTGTGATTGATGGATGCATGGATGGATGGACGTAGCATTCAGTAGGCTGTTAGCGTAAGCTGAGCTAGCTGTGAGTTACGAACAACGTACAATATTTGTGATTGATGGATGGATGGACGTAGCATTTAGTAGGCTGTTAGCGTAAGCTGAGCTAGCTATGGGTTACGAACAACGTACAGTATTTGTGATTGATGGATGGATGTAACATTTAGTAGGCTGTTAGCGTAAGCTGAGCTAACTGTGGGTTACGAACAACGTACAGTATTTGTGACGTATGGATGGGTGGATGGACGTAACAGTTAGTAGGCTGTTAGCGTAAGCTAAGATAGCTGCGGGTTACGAACAACGTACAATATTTGTGATTGATGGATGGACGTAGCATTTAGTAGGCTGTTAACGTAAGCTGAGCTCGCTGCAGTTTACGAACAACGTACGGTATTTGTGACGTATGGATGGACGTAGCAATTAGTAGGCTGTTAGCGTAAGCTAAGCTAGCTGAGGGTTACGAACAACGTACAGTATTTGTGACGTATGGATGGATGGACGTAACATTTAGTAGGCTGTTAGCGTAAGCTAAGATAGCTGCGGGTTAGGAACAACGTACAATATTTGTGATTGATGGATGGATGGATGACGTAGCATTTAGTAGGCTGTTAACGTAAGCTGAGCTAGCTGCGGGTTACAAACAACGTACAGTATTTGTGATGGATGGATAGATGGATGGACGTAGAATTTAGTAGGCTGTTAGCGTAAGCTAAGTTAGCTGTGGGTTACGAACAACGTACAGTATTTGTGACGTATGGATGGATGGATGGATGGACGTAACAGTTAGTAGGCTGTTAGCGTAAGCTAAGATAGCTGCGGGTTACGAACAACGTACAATATTTGTGATTGATGGATGGATGGATGGATGGACGTAGCATTTAGTAGGCTGTTAACGTAAGCTGAGCTCGCTGCGGGTTACGAACAACGTACGGTATTTGTGATGGATGGATAGAAGGATGGATGTAGAATTTAGTAGGCTGTTAGCGTAAGCTAAGTTAGCTGTGGGTTACGAACAACGTACAGTATTTGTGATGATAGATGGATGGATGGACGGACGTAGCTTTTAGTAGGCTGTTAGTGTAAGCTAAGATAGCTGTGGGTTACGAACAAAGTACAATATTTGTGATTGATGGATGGATGGATGAACGGAGCATTTAGTAGGCTGTTAGCGTAAGCTGCGCTAGCTGTGAGTTACGAACAACGTACAATATTTGTGATTGATGGATGGATGGAACATTTAGTAGGCTGTTAGCGTAAGCTAAGATAGCTGCGGGTTACGAACAACGTACAATATTTGTGATTGATGGATGGATGGATGGATGGACGGACGTAGCATTTAGTAGGCTGTTAACGTAAGCTGAGCTAGCTGCGGGTTACGAACAACGTACGGTATTTGTGATAGATGGATAGATGGATGGACGTAGAATTTAGTAGGCTGTTAGCGTAAACTAAGTTAGCTGTGGGTTACGAACAACGTACAGTATTTGTGACGTATGGATGGATGGATGGATGGACGTAACATTTAGTAGGCTGTTAGCGTAAGCTAAGATAGCTGCGGGTTAGGAACAACGTACAATATTTGTGATTGATGGATGGATGGATGGACGTAGCATTTAGTAGGCCGTTAACGTAAGCTGAGCTAGCTGCGGGTTACGAACAACGTACAGTATTTGTGACGTATGGATGGATGGAAGTAGCATTTAGTAGGCTGTTAGCGTAGGCTAACCTAGCTGGGGGTTACGAACAGCATACAGTATTTGTGATGGATTGATGGATGGATGGACATAGCATTTAGTAGGCTGTTAGCGTAAGCTGAGCTAGCAGCGGGTTACGAACAACGTACGGTATTTGTGATGGATGGATGGATGGACGTAGAATTTAGTAGGCTGTTAGCGTAAGCTAAGTTAGCTGCGGGTTACAAACAACGTACAGTATTTGTGATGGATGGATGGACGTAGCAATTAGTAGGCTGTTAGCGTAAGCTAAGCTATCTGCGGGTTACGAACAACGTACAGTATTTGTGGTGGATGATGTCAAAAAAAAAATATTTTCTGATTAATTGCAATTCTTATTTGTTTGAGTGTTATATTCTACCCATTGTTTTTTTTACAGATGAGCAAGAGGCAGTGCAGAAGAGAACCTTCACCAAATGGATCAATTCTCACTTGGCAAAGGTAAGTGTCTAAGCAGGAGACTGCACACCTCAACCTTTTAAAAACATGGAATCAGTCAACTCAGAGGATGTTCTGTCAGTTGTTTCATTTTGTAGATAACAGACATTACACACAACTATAGTCATTTCAAATGTCAACTATCTGGCTTTAAGAAAGACTAAACAAATAAATGATGGTGGTCAGTAACAGTTTCATTTTTAGAAGAAGCAGAGTGAAAAAATATGGAATCACTTAATTCTGTAGAATTATTCTACAGATCCGGTACTTTTCAGAGGCGGTAAAGTACCGAAAATTATTCATTAGTTTCGCAGTACTTTCATACTTGCCAACCTTGAGACCTCCGATTTCGGGAGGTGGGGGTGGGGGCGTGGTCGGGGGTGAGGCGGGGCGTGGTTGGGGGCGTGGTTAAGAGGGGAGGAGTATATTGACAGCTAGAATTCACCAAGTCAAGTATTTCATATATATATATATATATATATATATATATATATATATATATATATATATATATATATATATATATATATATATATATATATATATATATATATCTACATCCTGAAAATATGCAAACACAACTGTGTTTGGATAATTGATACTTCAAACTTGCATAAATAAATCTTAAGGAATATAACATAACTTGGCTTCTGAGAGTTTCAAAATGTAATGAATAAAATGCTAAAGTTGTTGATAAACAAGCAATAATTTTAATAATTAAATATGGTCATTTTAAATGAATTATTATGATAATTTAAAATCAATTATTTCAAATATGTTTATTTTAATGTATAATTCTATGGCTGGATGTAATAAGGAGTCAGGAAAAAATACAAAGAAAAATATAATTAATTTAGATGTTTTTAGCAAAATATAGTAAAAATGTATTTTTTTTTTTTTTAAATTAATAAATATATTTATTTTTAGGTAAGATAAACATAATAATACAATTTATCTCTAGTCTGGATGATTTAGTTCTTGTCACCCTGTTGTCCTCCCGTCATGAAAAAAGGCTGTCCTCACTCAGGTCCGCATGGAGCTGGAGGGGGCGTGGCTTCCAGCTCCGGCTGAAAATCGGGAGATTTTCGGGAGAATATTTGTCCTGGGAGGTTTTCGGGAGAATATTTGTCCCGGGAGGTTTTCGGGAGAGGCGCTGAATTTCGGGAGTCTCCCGGAAAATTCGGGAGGGTTGGCAAGTATGGTACTATACTAATACCGGTATACCGTGCAACCCGAGAGCGAACTGTAAGAAAGTGCTTAAAGGAAATGGGATTTAATTACAGAAAAGTTAATGGTAACCCATCCTTAACAGCTAAATATAAAAAAACAACACAGTTTCAATGGGCTGCGGAAAAGCCATGGTGGACTATGGATGACTGGATGGACATCATATTCAGTCATGAATGGTGAATCTGCATTGGACAAGGTGATGATGCTGGAAATTTGCTTAGTGGCGTTACAATTAGGTTTATGAAGACGACTGCCTGAAGAAAATATGCACAGTTATTGATAATATGGGGCTGCATGTCAGGTACAATAAATGCACAAGTTTACATTGTGTCTCTTATTCCATCAATTGAAAGGTTATTCGGGGATGATGACATCATTTTATACACGATAATACATCTAACCAAAGAGTAAAATGTGTCCAAACTTTCTTAGAAGAAAGATACATAGGGTCAATGTCAAGGCCTGCAAATAGTCCTGATCTCTGTCACGTGTGGGGGGGTCGCATCTTTCTGCGGGGTTCGTTCTCCCGGGATGCAGACGGACTACTCCGGACAAGGCGTGCAGGTAGGAACATGATTTAATTTTCGAAAATCAAACACGTACCAAAAACAGAAAACAAGCAGAAGGAAACTGTGCCGATCGCACGGGAAGCTAAGGTTACCTCAGGAAGCATAAACTCGGAGACAAGAAATACTAGCGCAACTGTTGCATGAAGCAAACAATGAAGCGTGGCGAGAAGCGTGAATAAATAGCTCTCTGATTAGTGGTCGACAACAGGTGAGCGTGCCGACCACTAACCAGAGGCAGGTGAACCCAATTAATCCCCATGGAAACTAAAACAAACCCAGAGGTGCACAAACAGGAACTAAGGGAGTACAAAACTAACAGAAAATAACAAAACATGATCCGGGCCACGGATCATGACAATCTCAATCCAATGTCAAATGTGTGGTGGAAATAGCAGAAAATGATCAATGACAAGACAAAGCTAATCAGACAACAGCAATCAGAGAAAGTTGGAGCATGATTGATGCATAATTCTGTTTGTCTGCAGGCTGTTATAAAAGCCAGAGGTGGTGCAACAAAGTGATAGTGGTCTGTTGTAGGGATGTCCCGATCCGATATTTGGATCGGATCGGCCGCCGATATTTGCAAAAAAATGCGTATCGGCAAGGCATGGGAAAATGCCGATCCAGATCCAGTTAAAAAAAACAAACTCCGCTCCGTGTTTTCCAACGCACCTATTTAAATAGTACATTCCACTTTTCTGCTGCGCCCTAATTTCCGTTCCGCATTTTCCAGCACACCTTCAACACATCGACAGGTCTGTGAATTCTCACGCAGTTGCTTTTAGCTGCTGGCATTACACGACAGGCTCTTCTCACTCTTTCCTGTGTCTCCCTCTCACAGACAGCAAGCGCACCTTCTTACACACGTCACATACTGTCACGTCATACGTCACATACGTATACGTCCTCCCCGAGCAGAGAGGTAGCAGCATGGCTAACGTTAGCTGTGATGCAAGCAACGCTCCCTCTAAGGTGCTCGCCTGTGCAATTGCGCACTGTTTAAACGTCCTCTGCGCATAGCAAATCTATGCCACGCACAAAATCAAATAAAAAAATAAGCGCATAACAATTTTCGACACACGGACACGACAGAGAAAACAGTTTTCGTCATCATTGTTCAAATATTGTGACGTCTGTCGAGACGCTTATCTCCATTCGGTGCCACACGCCCACACCATCAAAATGCTGAGGCAAACATTTCCACGTCAACACGGTATGAAAAAATTAGTGATTTTTTTAGTTGTGATTTCCTTCTCTGCATGAAAGTTTAAAAGTAGCATATATTAATGCAGTATGAAGAAGAATGTTTTAATGTAGACATGCAAGCCTTGAAAGAAAATGTTGAAAATCAAGACTACATTTCCTGCAAATGGGTGCATTTCTACCCTATATTTTAACTTTAGATTTATTCTCATATCAAACTCTTTTGGCTGTCCTTTTGACACTTACATCCGGCGCCCCCCTCCACACCCTGGATTATAAATAATGTAAATAATTCAATGTGATTATCTTGTGTGATGACTGTATTATGATGATAGTATATATCTGATAGTATATATCTGTATCATGAATCAATTTAAGTGGACCCTGACTTAAACAAGTGTAAAAACTTATTCGGGTGTTACCATTTAGTGGTCAATTGTACGGAATATGTACTTCACTGTGCAACCTACTAATAAAAGTCTCAATCAATCAATCAAAACACATAGAATCATCATACTGCTGTGATTATATGCATCAAGTGTTCATTCAAGGCTAAGGCAAAATATGGAGATATATATCGTGTATCGCAATATGGCCTTAAAATATCGCAATATTAAAAAAAGGCCATATCGCCCAGCCCTAGTTCAATGATGCCATTTCTGTTTGTCATGTATAATTTTGTCTATTTTGTGTTTATCCTTGAATAAACAGGTCAGTTTCTTGTTACCAACCATTGTGTATTATTCAAACTCCCCTAATTCAGCTGGCTAGTTGTACTAAAACCCTTTTCAACATGATTCTGACAACTAAGTAGGCTAAATAACTTTAAACTTTAATACATGCTCGCATAGGCTATTATCGGTTAGTATCGGAAGTGCAAAAACAATATCTGTATCGGATCGGAAGTGCAAAAACCTGGATCGGGACATCCCTAGTCTGTTGTAGTGTTTTTTTGTTTTTCATGATTCCATATTTGAGTGATTCCATCGTTTTTTTACTCTGATCTAAAAATAAAACAGTTACTGACTACCACAATTTACATCCTTAAATATGTTTAGTGTTTCTTAAAGCCAGAAAGTTGCCATATGGAAATACTATAGTTTTGTGTCATGCTTTTTTTTTCCTACAAAATTAAACAACCTCCAAGTCTGCTGATTGCATCATTTCTGCCGGGGGTTGTACTTGTTGGCTTTACGACTGCAGTCTTAAAGCGGTTCGGGAGAGAGACTCCTGTAGCGTTTTATGGCTGCACGATACCCCTTCAAGCCTTGTCACGCTGCCGTGGCCGCTATTAATTGCGATACGCTGGCAAAATGTCTGTAAATAATGACATCGTGCGGAGTAAACGTCACATGCATGACTGTTCCTTGCAGCATTCCCAGGTTGCGTGCACATAGTGATGCAGATGGAGAACAACGGGAGGACGGTTCCCCGCAGGCCGCCATCTATTTTGCTTTTGTGGTACAAAAAGTAGTGCATGTGTGCCTCGTGCCTTGTAGATGTGTGACTGTCAGATATCAGCGCTTGGCTCAGGGTTGTTCCAAACTAGTTGAAGAGGAGTAATTATTCAAGCACTGGTATTACGCTATGTGCATACCAATAGCGGCGATGGAATTATGCTGCATCATGGAAGAGGAGCTCACGCGTTAACTTTTACAGCACTGCAGCTTACGGGTGATGTATTTTATCCTTCATGCAACGGTAGCAATGCGCCAATAAAAATGATCTTTATAGCCACTGTCTGTTAGAGCCAATGCTGGCTGGAGAACGACTAAGTTAATTTGTCATTAGCATGTTATTTGGTTGTTTATCTTTTAGAAATGCACTCTGCATTGGAACTCTGAACTTTTGTCTCACTCTACCAACCATTTACCCCGTATGCTGTAACACAATCGCCAAAATTTTTTACATAGATTGGTTACAGTAATTACATTAACATTTTTAATCAGATTATTATTGATGGCAGATTAATCGCAAACATGTTAATTTGGACAGCCCTGTTTATTTCACAAACAATGCTGATAAAAGTGTGTGCAAAGACAATATACAAGGTCAGGAAGACATGGAGTTTTCTTTGCCTGGAGTCAGTGAAGACTTTAACTGTGGATCAAGTGTCTTTAAACACATTTGGAACGGTTGATCCTAACTTGAGAAAAAACCTGTTAAAATACAAAATGTTGGAGTACTGTTGTCAAATTTAAAAATGGGACAATTCCAAGTCCATAACTTCAAGCTAGTTATTTTAAAGGCGTGTTTCTGAAAAAAATAATGAAGACATATTCAATTAGTTATCTTTCAAAAGAGACCAAAGCCATGTGTGCAAATGGTTCAAGCCTATCATAACATTTGCTTAAATGAAACCTATGATGTAGGGATGTAACGGTACGTGTATTTGTATTCGGTTCGGTTCGGAGGTGTACCGAACGAGTTTCCACACGGACATATGAAGTAGCGTAACGCACGTTGTGTAAACAATGCACACCGAGGCACAACACACGGCATGCTAACAGCTAACGGGCTAGGATAGACTGACCATACGTCCTCTTTTCACCGGACATGTCATCTTTTGCGGAGCTGTCAGGGCGGAGTTTCTTAAATGCCTCAAATGTCCGGCATTTTGAGTTAGGGTTGCGTGTATTTTCAATGTACGTTCAGGGTTAAGAAGGGGTTAAAAACAAAACAAATTGTGCGCGCAGCAGCATTGGTGAGGGAGGGGCAGAGACAGAGAGAGAGAGAGAGTTATGATAAACGCGCATGCGTCGCCAGGCTCTGCTTTTTATCCATAGATTTGTCACATTTAATTTTTTATTATCTATAGCAGGGGTGTCAAAAGTGTGCCCCGGAGGCCATTTGCGGCCCACAGCTAATGTTTTAAAGGCCCACGGCACATTCTAAAAATACTATTAAAATAAACAAAAACATAACAAAAGTGAAATAAAAAAGCTTAAAAGTTCAATGTAATTTAGAAAAAGTTGCAATGTTGACTAATAAAACAAAGCTGTTTTTTTTCCTTTCAAACTGTCATTGCTCAAAACATAATATTGAATCAAAATCAATGTTATTATGAATTATTGACCTATCCAAGGTTCCCATTACTTCACATCAAATATTCTAATAAGAAAAATATTTTTGGTGGAATATTTTGCAAATTTGGTAAATAAATAACCAAAAAATGTATATTTTGTTGTTTTCTTACTGTACCGAAAATGAACCGAACCGGGACCTCTAAACCGAGGTACTTACCGAACCAAAATTTTTGTGTACCGTTACACCCCGAGCCATGTGTGCAAATGGTTCAAGCCTACCATAACATTTGCTTAAATGAAACCAATGATGGGTTTAGTTTTTTGGACCTATAAATACGCAGGTCCTGGGTTCGATCCCTGGGCTCGGGGTCTTTCTGTGTGGAGTTTGCATGTTCTCCCTGTGACTGCGTGGGTCCCCTCCGGGTACTCCGGCTTCCTCCCACCTCCAAAGACATGCACCTGGGGATAGGTTGATTGGCAACACTAAATTGGCCCTCGTGTGTGAATGTGAGTGTGAATGTTGTCTTTCTATCTGTGTTGGCCCTGCAATGAGGTGGCGACTTGTCCAGGGTGTACCCCACCTTCCGCCCAATGCAGCTGAGATAGGCTCCAGAATCCCCCCGCGACCCTGAAAGGAACAGGCGGTAGAAAATTCTTTGCAAAAGCAAATAGCCCTCGAAGTTTTGAATTAGATAGGAAAATACTTTATCTAGCTCCGCATGCGCCTTAAAATGTTGCTGCTTCGCTGTCATGCATGTTACACTTGTCCGTTTTGTTTACAATCAAACCTTTAACACTTGCTGACTCAGCAGTTTGCTCCTTAGGCCAGGGCTGATAACAAATTTTGCTCAACGATATATCGACCTACAAATTATTGCTGATAAATGATATTATTGCCATTTACTAAGTTAACCACTGATGTAATGATAATACATAATAATTGTGACGATCTGTCACATTCACGTCAGGTTGTGTTTTTTTTGGTTGGTGTTGGTTTCCTGTCAGCGCTCTTGTTTTGGTTCCATTCCATGAAAGTACCAAAAATTGGAACCGTTGAATACCAGTATCGATTCTCAGCAGTGACGTGCGGTGAGGTTGATGGCTGGTGAGGCACTGACTTCATCACAGTCATATTTACAAACATATGAACCCTAAAGAGTATCTTATTCACCATTTGATTGACAGCAGTTAACGGGTTATGTTTAAAAGCTCATACCAGCATTTTTCCCTGCTTGGCACTCAGCATCAAGGGTTGGAATTGGGGGTTAAATCACCAAAAATTATTCCCGGGCGCAGCGCCGCTGCTGCCCACTGCTCCCCACTGCTCCCCTCACATCCCAGGGGGTGATCAAGGGATGGGTCAAATGCAGAGGACAAATTTCATTACACCTAGTGTGTGTGTGACAATCATTGGTACTTTAACTTAACTTTAACTTTACACATACAAACTGTAGCACACAAAAAAGCACATTTAATTAAAAAAAAAAACGCTATTATGGTCTTACCTTTATGTAATATATTGGGTTGGAGGCAATAAACAGGCGAGGTGATGAAGTACGTCTCTTTACTGTAGACTTCAGAACAGACTCAACACACTTGACGTCAGGTGCGCAACACCACGTAAATCGTTGGCCAACCAAAAAGTAACCACAGTACGTTATAGCCAACATTAACCAGGAGATGGCAACAGACAAACATAGATCACTCTATTACATTCCTCCCCTTTTAGAAATGTAGAAGTGACTCAATAGAAATAAACAACCCAACCAAAAAATGCAGCAGCTCAATAAGAAGCCAAAAAGTGCAAAAACAATAATGTTCGTGTTGGAGGAGTTGTGAATGAATGAAATATGAAATCCGTGCTGCAGTCTGCAGGTGTACCTAATGTTGTGGCCCTGCAGTCATTCACAACTCCTCCAACACGAACATTATTGTTTTTGCACTTTTTGGCTTCTTATTCAATAACTTTTTTAAATAGATTCAATCTTACACGTGGAAAGTTTAAGTGTGGGCTTTAGTTGATACAACACTCCCGTCAGGGGGTGCATTCTACGGCGGGAGTGCATTCTCTACCACCAGGAGGCGGGATTACTGCGAGCCTCACACAGTGCGTCTTCGCAGCAGTTTTATGATTGCTCAGCACAAGAAATACGTTACACACATACAGTTGTTGACAAAATACACTGTACATTATATACCTCAGCTAACTAAACTATGGAAATGTATAATATAATTCATATAGCAATACGGTCTCACTGCACAGCAGGCCAGCAGTTAGCTGAGTCATTGCGCAATCCATGTTGAGGCACTGAGTGACGTGCCTCGACTGGCTGCTGTTCACCGCACCGTCTCTTCTCAGTATTTGAACGGCAAATGTGAAAATTCAGCGATTTTGAATAAAAATAATCTAAAACTGGTGAAGTTAAATGGAAAATAACTTTATAGTATAATCACTGGATACATTTAACAATTTAATTCATTTTTTTTCTTTTTACATTTTTTTTCTTTCCATGATGGCAGTTGAGGCCCCGCCTCACCTGCCTCTAGTGACTGCACGTCACTGATTCTCAGGTACCGGGAATTGGTACGATATCGCATACCTGCCAACTACTCCGGTTTTCCCGTAATTAGTACGGTTTTCCCCAAGTGGAGGAGTTCAAGTACCTCGGAGTCTTGTTCACGAGTGAGGGAAGAGTGGATCGTGAGATCGACAGGCGGATCGGTGCGGCGTCTTCAGTAATGCGGACACTGTATCGATCCGTTGTGGTGAAGAAGGAGCTGAGCCGGAAGGCAAAGCTCTCGATTTACCGGTCGATCTACGTTCCCATCCTCACCTATGGTCATGAGCTTTGGGTCATGACCGAAAGGACAAGATCACGGGTACAAGCGGCCGAAATGAGTTTCCTCCGCCGGGTGGCGGGGCTCTCCCTTAGAGATAGGGTGAGAAGCTCTGTCATCCGGGGGGAGCTCAAAGTAAAGCCGCTGCTCCTCCACATCGAGAGGAGCCAGATGAGCTGGTTCGGGCATCTGGTCAGGATGCCACCCGAACGCCTCCCTCGGGAGGTGTTTCGGGCACGTCCGACCGGTAGGAGGCCACGGGGAAGACCCAGGACACGTTGGGAAGACTATGTCTCCCGGCTGGCCTGGGAACGCCTCGGGATCCCCCGGGAGGAACTGGACGAAGTGGCTGGGGAGAGGGAAGTCTGGGCTTCCCTGCTTAAGCTGCTGCCCCCGCGACCCGACCTCGGATAAGCGGAAGAAGATGGATGGATGGCTGGATAGTACGGTTTTCGTCAACCTATTCCGGGTTACGGTTGCAGTGATAAAAAATACGGTTTTTCATTAATTAAAAAAATTTTTTTTTTTTAAGTTTTATTCACGAAATCGCGTAACAACAATGACAATCGACACTGCTTCCCGTAACTTTCTATCGAGTCATTCCGAATGCCATGCGCGAGGCTATTTATAGCACCGCTGCCAAGCACGAGGCACCAGTTGCCATTGTTTCCAAACGAGCGAACGATCATGGAATCAGCCGGAGAAAAATCGCATACGAGTCTTAAACCGAAAAGAAAACTGCAGTCATTCCGTGAAGAATATTCAAAAGCCTATCCGGGAATAATTATCCGTTCCAAAAAGGGTGAAAACTACGCAAATTGCACCTTTTGCAGACAAGATTTTTCGATCGGACACGGAGGAATTAGCGATGTAAAAGACCACGTTGGGACAAAAAAACACAAGTCTAATGCCGTTGCTAGCGATACAAGTGGAAAACTTTCAACGTTTTTCGTCGCCCAAACAGATTCTTTGGATGTGATAAATGCCGAAGTTTTATTTACGGAGGCAATAATTGAGCAAACAAAAAGGTAATGACACCAATGTTATCTATTGGAATTGTTTAGTACTGTTATACTGTTAAAAGTGTTTATACTATTTATGCTTTCAAGTCCAAGTTGAAGAAATCTTGTTAAATGTTGACAGCATAACTACCAAAATACAGAAGTATGTCCTTAATATTTTTGCAGTGCTATTTCTGTTGAAAAGTTCAAATGATTACATTAGAGATGTGATGTGCCACTTTTCAAGTGTCTGATGGCTTCAATTCATTTTCATGAATTTTTCATATTTTGAATTCTTTTGAAAGGCTTACAAAAAAACTACATTTGAATTGTAATTCCATGCTATTGACAGGACTATTAATTTTAATGAAGTTAGTGTTATGATCTGCTGCCCGGATCATATTTCTGTTTGGGTTTTCGGGTCACGTGTGTTTTCTGTTAGTCTTGGACTCATTTTGTTCCTGTCTGTGCACCTTTGAGTTGGTTACCATAGTTACATATTAATTCCACCTGCCGCTTGTGTTTCTGACGCGCACCTGTTGTAATCACAGACGCTATTTAAGCCCACCGTTGTTCATCACTCGTTCTGCTTTCTTTGTTTTTGCATCACGCGACTGCCACGTAAGTTTGTTCTTGATTCTAGACTCAGCTAAGTTTCATAGTTTGTGCTAAGTGTTAGCCTTAGCTTCCAGTGCGTTCGGCACCTCGTCCTGTCGGTTTGTTTTCTGTTTTGTACCAGTTTTGTGTTATTTTTATTATTAAATCAAGTTATTACCTGCAAGTCCTGTCCGGATTCGTCCCTTGCATCTTGGGAGAACAAAACCCCGCATCACCATGCGCACCACACGTGACAGTTAGCTTACCATGTTTACAGTATGATAATTGTGATAGAAATGTGAATTTTAGGCACAGAATATTTTTTACAATTGAACAAGGCAGTAGATTATACAAGCTTGGACAGAAAGTTAATAATGACGCCTTTTTTTTTTTTTAATGGAATTGTTTAGTACTGTTTTACCATTTGTTTACTGTAAAAAGTGTTTATACTGTTTATACTTTCAATTAACAAAATGAAGTCTTGTGAAAGGTTGACAGGATAACTGGCATTAACTGTCAAAATAATTTCAAACTATTGAAGTTAGCTTACAGAATAAACATGTCAATCAACCCATATGATTTTTGCTGTAATATTTTTGTTTTGAAAAGTCACTGTGACTGATAGAAAAGTGATGGTTTTAGCAACATTTTAACCTGTCTGAATGTTAATAATCATTTTGCGTCGGGGGGCGAAGCCTGAACCCCACACCAGGACTTTGTCCTGGACCTACCGGGGCCTGCGGCCCCTGGACCCTGGCTACTAGGTTTTTCTGATTTCAAAAGTTGGCAGGTATGATATTGCACCTTTTGCAGACAAGATTTTTCGATCGGACACAGAGGAATTAGCGATGTAAAAGACCACGTTGGGACAAAAAAACAAGTCTAATGCCGTTGCTAGCGATACAAGTGGAAAACTTTCAACGTTTTTCGTCGCCCAAACAGATTCTTTGGATGTGATAAATGCCGAAGTTTTATTTACGGAGGCAATAATTGAGCAAACAAAAAGGTAATGACACCAATGTTATCTATTGGAATTGTTTAGTACTGTTATACTGTTAAAAGTGTTTATACTATTTATGCTTTCAAGTCCAAGTTGAAGAAATCTTGTTAAATGTTGACAGCATAACTACCAAAATACAGAAGTATGTCCTTAATATTTTTGCAGTGCTATTTCTGTTGAAAAGTTAAAATGATTACATTAGAGATGTGATGTGCCACTTTTCAAGTGTCTGATGGCTTCAATTAATTGTCATTAATTTTTCATATTTTGAATTCTTTTGAAAGGCTTACAAAAAAACTACATTTGAATTGTAATTCCATGCTATTGACAGGACTATTAATTTTAATGAAGTTAGCTTGCCATGTTTACAGTATGATAATTGTGATAGAAATGTAAATTTTAGGCACAGAATATTTTTTACAATTGAACAAGGCAGTAGATTATACAAGCTTGGACAGAAAGTTAATAATGACACCAATTTTTTTTTTTAATGGAATTGTTTAGTACTGTTTTACCATTTGTTTACTGTAAAAAGTGTTTATACTGTTTATACTTTCAATTAACAAAATGAAGTCTTGTGAAAGGTTGACAGGATAACTGGCATTAACTGTCAAAATAATTTCAAACTATTGAAGTTAGCTTACAGAATAAACATGTCAATCAACCCATATGATTTTTGCTGTAATATTTTTGTTTTGAAAAGTCACTGTGACTGATAGAAAAGTGATGAACCCCCCACCAGGACTTTGTCCTGGACCTACCGGGGCCTACGGCCCCTGGACCCTGGCTACTAGGTTTTTCTGATTTCAAAAGTTGGCAGGTATGGATATCGGTTCAAATGTGAACAGTACCCATACCTCAATCAGCTGGCATTTAAAAGTTGATAACTTTGATAACTTGGTAAAAATTGACTAAAAAATATACTTAAGAGATACAACTTCTTCACACTCTTCGCCCCCCCCAGCTAATGTCTGCATGGTATACCATGCCAAGTATTCAGACTACTGAATAAGTACTCATCTGCTAGACGGCAGCATGTGCACTTCTGAGTCTGTCCTGCAAAAGTGTGGATGCCATGTGCAGGAGACGGTATATGCGGAGGGTTAGAAAAGGAGCACACACCCAGGACCCGGGCGCCGAGCCATCGCCAAGGAAACAACACCATCTTTTCAGCCGCAGGGAAGCCCGGGCACTCGTTGCTAACAAGCCTGTTTGTCACAAGCAGCATTTGGTCTGGCTCGCAGGGGCTGGCGACGGCTTAGCATACCAATGTCCTTTCACACATGTCCCAAACATTCTGCACCCACAATGGCAGCAGAACCCCCCCCCCCACCCCCGTCAAGCATTGCTCCCACATGAATTCAAGACATCGCTCACTTTTGTTGTCCTCTATTGCAGCATAATCCTCCGCTTGAGGTCAACGACCTTTTCGAGGACATTAAAGATGGGGTGAAGCTCTTGTCCCTGTTGGAAGTGTTGTCGGATCAGAGGCTGGTAAGTAGCGTTTCTCTTTTTTTTTTACACTTAAAATGACCATATTGTACAAACCCCGTTTCCATATGAGTTGGGAAATTGTGTTAGACGTAAATATAAACGGAATACAATGAATTGCAAATCCTTTTCAACTCATATTCAGTTGAATATGCTACAAAGACAACATATTTGATGTTCAAACTCATAAACTTTTTTTTTTTTTTTTGCAAATAATCATTAACTTTAGAATTTGATGCCAGCAACACGTGACAAAGAAGTTGGGAAAGGTGGCAATAAATACTGATAAAGTTGAGGAATGCTCATCAAACACTTATTTGGAACATCCCACAGGTGAACAGGCAAATTGGGAACAGGTGGGTGCCATGATTGGGTATAAAAGTAGATTCCATGAAATGCTCAGTCATTCACAAACAAGGACGGGGCGAGGGTCACCACTTTGTCAACAAATGCCTGAGCAAATTGTTTAAGAACAACATTTCTCAAGCAGCTATTGCAAGGAATTTAGGGATTTCACCATCTACGCTCCGTAATATCATCAAAGGGTTCAGAGAATCTGGAGAAATCACTGCACGTAAGCAGCTAAGCCCCGTGACCTTCCATCCCTCAGGCTGTACTGCATCAACAAGCGACATCAGTGTGTAAAGGATATCACCACATGAGCTCAGGAACACTTCAGAAACCCACTGCCAGTAACTACAGTTGGTCGCTACATCTGTAAGTGCAAGTTAAAACTCTCCTATGCAAGGCGAAAACCGTTTATCAACAACACCCAGAAACGCCGTCGGCTTCGCTGGGCCCGAGCTCATCTAAGACAGACTGATACAAAGTGGAAAAGTGTTCTGTGGTCTGACGAGTCCACATTTCAAATTGTTTTTGGAAACTGTGGACGTCGTGTCCTCCGGACCAAAGAGGAAAAGAACCATCCAGATTGTTATAGGCGCAAAGATGAAAAGCCAGCATGTGTGATGGTATGGGCGTGTATTAGTGCCCAAGACATGGGTAACTTACACATCTGTGAAGGCAACATTAATGCTGAAAGGTACATACAGGTTTTGGAGCAACGTATGTTGCCATCCAAGCAACGTTACCATGGACGCCCCTGCTTATTTCAGCAAGACAATGCCAAGCCACGTGTTACATCAACGTGGCTTCATAGTAAAAGAGTGCGGGTACCAGACTGGCCTGCCTGTAGTCCAGACCTGTCTCCCATTGAAAATGTGTGGTGCATTATGAAGCCTAAACTACCACAACGGAGACCCCCGGACTGTTGAACAACTTAAGCTGTACATCAAGCAAGAATGGGAAAGAATTCCACCTGAAAAGCTTCAAAAATGTGTCTCCTCAGTTCCCAAACGTTTACTGAGTGTTGTTAAAATGAAAGGTGATGTAACACAGTGGTGAACATGCCCTTTCCCAACTACTTTGGCACGTGTTGCAGCCATGAAATTCTAAGTCAATTATTATTTGCAAAAAATAAAAATAAAGTTTATGAGTTTGAACATCAAATATGTTGTCTTTGTAGTGCATTCAACTGAATATGGGTTGAAAAGGATTTGCAAATCATTGTATTCCGTTTATATTTACATCTAACAATTTCCCAACTCATATGGAAACGGGGTTTGTAGTACAAAACCCAAAAGCAGTGAAGTTGGCACGTTGTGTAAATGGTAAGGGTGTAACGGTACACAAACATCTCGGTTCGGTACGTACCTCGGTTTAGAGGTCACGGTTCAGTTCATTTTCGGTGCAGAAAACAACAAAATATAAATTTTCTGGTTATTTATTTACCAAATTTGTAAACAATGGCTTTATCCTTTTAACATTGGGAACAGTGTAATAATTCTGCCCAAAAATAGAACTAGCTCTGTGTGTGATGGATGTGAGCCACCACCAGGCTGATCAGTGCAACAGCAGGCAGTCATGAATGCTAAGCATAACAATAACATACATATACACACAGGGTCCAATGCCAGGGTTAATGTGGTCAACATATATCAAATAAAATCAAAATAAAACTAAATAAGATACGGCTCAGAATTGGTTTCTTAACAAAACCTTTCTACATATAAAGTGCAACATTTCTACATATAAAGTGCAACATTAAACAGCTTTAAGTTGTTGCTCGGATTTAATAAAATGACTCAGATTTTAACAAAACTTGTTTTCTACATATAAAAAGTGCAACATTTAGCAGTTTCAAGTAGGGCTGGGCGATATGGCCTTTTATTAATATCTGGATATTTTTAAGCCATGTCACGATACACCATATATATGTGGATATTTGGCCTTAGCCTTGATGCATATAATCACAGCAGTATGATGATTCTATGTCTACATTAAAACATTCTTCTTCATACTGCATTAATATATGCTACCGTATTTTCCGCACCATAAGCCGCCCTGGGTTATAAGCCGCGCCTTCAATGAACGGCATATTTCAAAACTTTGTCCACCTATAAGCCGCCCCGTGTTATAAGCCGCATCTAACTGCGCTAAAGGGAATGTCAAAAAAACAGTCAGACAGGTCAGTCAAACTTTAATAATATATTAAAAACCAGCGTTCTAACAACTCTGTTCACTCCCAAAATGTACGGTAATGTGCAAATGTGCAATCAATAAGCATCAATAACTTAATGTTGCTCGAACGTTAATGTCACAACACACAAAATAAACATAACGCTCACTTTCTGAAGTTATTCTTCATTCATAAATCCCTCGAATTCTTCTCCTTCGGTGTCCGAATTAAAAAGTTGGGCGAATACGGGATCCAAAATGGCCGGCTCCGTCTCGTCGCAGTTCTGTGAATCCTGCCTTCCGGAAAGCTCGGACCACAGTTGTGACCGAAATATCCGCCCAGGCATTTACGATCCACTGGCAGATGTTGGCGTATGTCGTCCGGCGCTGTCTCCCTGTCTTAGTGAAGGTGTGTTCGCCTTCGGTCATCCATTGTTCCCACGCCGTTCGCAGTCGTGCTTTAAATGCCCTGTTGACACCAATATCCAGCGGTTGGAGTTCTTTGGTTAAATATTGCCTTAAGTTTAAATTCTGCGTTATACGCGTGTCGCTTACTAGGAGCCATTTTGTGGTCTTTACAGATGTAAACACACAAATGAAATGAAACGCAATATCCGGGGGCTTCTTCTTCTACGGGGGCGGGTGGTTGCTTACAGTAGAAGAAGAAGCGCTTCCTCTTCTATGGGGGCGGGTGCTTACCTTGGCGGTTGCTTACCATAGAAGAAGAAGCGCTTCCTCTTCTACGGGGGAAAAAAGATGGCGGCTGTTTACCGTAGTTGCGAGACCGAAACTTTATGAAAATAAATATTTATATTAATCCATATATAAGGCGCACCGGGTTATAAGCCGCACTGTCAGCTTTTGTGAAAATTTGTGGTTTTTAGGTGCGACTTATAGTGCGGAAAATACGGTACTTTTAAACTTTCATGCAGAGAGGGAAATCACAACTAAAAGTGTATTTATTAAACAGTTATTAAGCAGTGGCACAAACATTCATGTCATTTCCAAAACAGAAAGTGCAAGATTGTCAGAGAAATTTTAAAACCAGCTATTAGTGCACTTTTGTGCATGATGTCACTAAGATGACATATCAAAACAACACTAAATTAAATCAAATCAAATCAAATCAACTTTATTTAAATTAAAGTGCACTTTATGTACAGAACGCCACTACAATAGTTTAAAACAAATAAAAGTGCACTACTCAGTGGCCTAGTGGTTAGAGTGTCCGCCCTGAGATCGGTAGGTTGTGAGTTCAAACCCCGGCCGAGTCATACCAAAGACTATAAAAATGGGACCCATTACCTCCCTGCTTGGCACTCAGCATCAAGGGTTGGAATTGGGGGTTAAATCACCAAAAATGATTCCCGGGCGCGGCACTGCTGCTGCCCACTGCTCCCCTCACCTCCCAGGGGGTGATCAAAGGGGATGGGTCAAATGCAGAGGACAAATTTCACCACACCTAGTGTGTGTGTGACAATCATTGGTACTTTAACTTAACTTTGTGCATGATGTCACACAAGATATTTCAATAACTGTCAAATAAAAATGAGCTGCATAATAGGAAATCAAATATTATTACAGATGCATACAAAAAACAAGCAGATTTAAGTATTTACATGTTAATTTAAGACATTTTAAATACAAATAAATACATTTTAATTTATTTCAAGAAAAATCATGTTTAATGTATAATAATATAGTGTTTGTTACATTAGACTTAGACTTCCTTTTATTGTCATTCAAATTTGAACTTTACAGTACAGATAAAAAATGAAATTTAATTGCATTAGTTAAAGTTAAAGTACCAATGATTGCCACACACACACTAGGTGTGGCGAAAATATTCTCTGCATTTAACCCATCACCCTTGATCACCCCCTGGGAAGTGAGGGGAGCAGTGAGCAGCAGCGGTGGCCGTGCCCGGGAATCATTTTTGGTGATTTAACCCCCAATTCCAACCCTTGATTCTGAGTGCCAAGCAGGGAGGTAACGGGTCCCATTTTTATAGTCTTTGTGTCATGTCTGTGTAATCATGTTTTGTGTTAAGTCATGTTTTTGTTTAGTTATAGGACTCTTTAGTTTCTGTCTTTTCACTCCCTTGTCTTGTTTCCATGATTACCCCATTAGTTGCACCTGTTCCACGTTTGGACTCATTGTGCACTTTTGTTTGTCACCATAGCAACCATTAGTTTTCACCTGTCACGTCACGCACCTGTTTCACATTTTGAGTCACGCACCTGCTTTCACTAATCATGTCCATAGTATTTAAGTTCATTCATTTTCTGTTGTTCGTCCTGACGACCTCACACCACATTTATGCTCTGTCCATTTTTTCATGTCCATGTTCACGCTGCTCCTTTTTTGTCCATGCCAAATATGTTTTCTTTATTCAAGCCATAGTTTGCAAGTTTTGTTTAATTGTTCATAGTTTATTCTCCGCCACTGTGCGCGCTTTTTGTTTGATCCTTTTTTTTGTATTTATAGTTACTAAATAAATCATGTACCTTCATTCCCGTCTTGCCCGTGCCAACTTTCCGTTGCATCCTGGAAAAGCACACACCCCGGACCAAGTCTTGACACTTTGGTATGACTCGGCCGGGATTTGAACTCACAACCTACCGATCTCATGGCGGACACTCTAACCACTAGGCCACTGAGAAATTTAATTGCATTAGCTCGTTGTAGTGCAGGATAAAAGGGATAAATATATTGCACTTTTGCATATGCATCCACGTTTATGGATGTATTATATATTGTCTTTATATTCCAGCGAGTTAATCCGTTTTTGGGGGGAATCGAGGGGATTATTTTGATTATGTTTATTATTAGATATTATTGAATCAAAATATATGCAATTGCATGCAATAAATGTATTTTTTCTGTCAAAATGGAAAGAAAGAATACATTTAGTAAGTACTTTATTGATGCATATTATTTGCAGGTGTTGGCGGGCCATATAAAATGACGTGGCGGGGATAAAAAGCTCAAACGTAAAAACAAGCAACACTGGAGTCTGACATGAAGAGAATATGATGAATACTTTAATACATACTTGCCAACCCTCCCGGATTTTCCAGGAGACTCCCGAAATTCAGCGTCTCTCCCGAAAACCTCCCGGGACACATTTTCTCCCGAAAATCTCCCGAAATTCAGGCACACAATATAAACAGCGTACCTGCCCAATCATGTTACAACTGTAGAATGATGGAGGGCGAGTTCTTGGTTTCTTATGTGGGTTTATTGTTAGGCAGTTTCATTAAAGTCCTCCCAGCGCGGCAACAACACACAACAACAGCAGTCACGTTTTGTCTACCTTAAAGCAGTTTGTCTGCCGTAAACAGCAATGTTGTGACACTCTTAAACAGTACAATACTGCCATCTAGTGCATTTGATGAAAGCACTTTTTGCGTGCCACACAGCATTGCATCATCAGTGAGGGTGTTCAGCATGGTTAGAAAAATAGTGACAAATAGAACAAGGATGGACAATTCAACCCTTAACTCAACAATGAGTAGATGAGTGCTATGTTTGTGTATATGTGTAAATAAATGAACACTGAAATTCAAGTATTTCTCTTAATTATATATATATATATATATATATATATATATATATATATATATATATATATATATATGAAATACTTGACTTGGTGAATCCTAGCTGTAAATATACTCCTCCCCTCTTAACCACGCCCCCCACCCCCCACCTCCCGAAATCGGAGGTCTCAAGGTTGGCAAGTATGCTTTAATATATTTATGGAAAGTAAATTAAAAACAAAATTAACATTGATTAATTAATGAACATCATTTATGTTCGGCCAGCAGAGAAGGTCCACCCCTGCTTTTTTACACATTTCTTGTTTACATTGTCATTTGTGTAGCCCTCAGAGCAAGGCCGCCAACTCAAGAGGATCCATTGGGTCTCAAACATCGGCACCGCGCTCAAGTTTCTGGAGGGCAGGAAGGTAAGCGTTCCTTTAGTTGCTACATGAGTTTTGAGTAAGAGTTTTACTCGACTATGAAGTTTTTTCGTGTGTAAACATGGTCATCATGAAGCGGCGAACAAAGAGAAACACTTTTGGTTACGTAATTTGCTAAATCCTTTATGATTGTGTGAGCTGAAGTCCCACTTCTCTCTCTGGCCTCAATCATCTTCTTTTGTTTTGTGACCTCATGCACGCTCTCTGTCTGTGTATCGAGGATCGGCGGTCAGTGGGACTCGTTTGCTTCCACTTCACTTGCATGCACCACGACACATTCACACTCACATTCACACACTAGGGCCAGTTTAGTGTTGTCAATCAGCCTATCCCCAGGTGCGTGTCTTTGAAAGTGGGAGGAAGCCAGAGTACCCGGAGAGAACCCACGCACAGAACATGCAAACTCATACTTGCCAACCTTGAGACCTCCGATTTCGGGAGGTGGGGGTTGGGGGGTGGGGGGGGGCGGGGGTGGGGCGGGGGGCGGGGGGCGTGGTTGGGGGGGTGGTTAAGAGATATATATATATATATATATATAAGAAATACTTGACTTTCAGTGAATTCTAGCTATATATATATTTTTTTTATTACATGTATATATATATATATATATATATATATTTATATATATATATATATATATATATATATTTATATATATATATATATATATATATATATATATATATATATATATATATATATATATATATAAATAAAAGAAATACTTGAATTTCAGTGTTCATTTATTTACACATACACACACATAACACTCATCTACTCATTGTTGAGTCAAGGGTTGAATTGTCCATCCTTGTTCTATTCTATCACTATTTCAGAACACACACATTATACAAATATACATTATAAAATCAATAAGAAAACGGGAGCTCTAATTTGGGAGTCTGAATTAGGATCAGAAGTTCCTATATAAACATTGCGCACTCACGTCGCCTTTTTGTATTGATTACTGCAGCTGTGCACTGGATTCATTCACAAATACGAACTACAACTCACAAACACTTTAGAGTTAGGCTCCACCATCAGAATGTGTACTTAAACTTATAAAGATCACATGGATATTATTCAGTGAGTTGATTCACCAAAACTAACCTGTTATACAGGAGGAAAAAAGCACACAGGATGTTTCAATTGTTCACAGACTGGTCGCTCTCATCAGAATGACAAGACACGTCCGGTCTGCAGGTGATAGCATTCAATTGGGAAGAAACGCCCTACTGCCCCCTACTGACCAATGTGAATACTGATAAATGTGTAATGACAGCTCCAAAAACGAATTCAAACAACAAAATAAAATAAATAAATCAACACAAAAATGTGACACATTATGGGTGGGTCACATATGCATGTACAGTAGATGGCAGTATTGTCCTGTTTAAAAGTGTCACAACGTTGCTGTTTACGGCAGACGAACTGCTTTACGGGGGACGAAAACTTGACTGCTGTTGTTGTGTGTTGTTACCGCGCTGGGAGGACGTTAATGAAACTGCCTAACAATAAACCCACATAAGAAACCAAGAACTCGCCCTCGATCATTAGCTGTTTATATGGTGGGAAAGCGGACGTGAGAACAGGCTGTCAACACGTCACTCAGGTCCGCATGGAGCTGGAGGCCCCCTCCAGCTCCGCCTGAATTTCGGGAGATTTTCGGGAGAACATTTGTCCCGGGAGGTTTTCGGGAGAGGCGCTGAATTTCGGGAGTCTCCCGGAAAATCCGGGAGGGTTGGCAAGTATGTGCAAACTCCACATAAGAAAGACCCTGGGACCGGGAATCAAACCTCGGACCTTCTCGATTCATGACATGAGTGCTAAACACTGCTAGCCACCATGCCACCCATGTGGTGTGTTTGTCAGAAAAATAATAGCACGAAGTGACACATTAGGCGTGTGTGTTTTCATACATTTTCACCCTTTTCTGTGCAGTGCTTCACAAGTAAAAGATTTAATTGAACCAAAAAAAAATGAGGACACCCCATGGGGATGACTATATTTTATTTATAGAAAAACTAGCTAATTTGAATCTTTTTGAAAAAATTAAAAAAAGAATTTATGGAACATCATTAGCGGTAGGAAATGGATGGATGGATGGATCATTAGTAATTTTTCCTGATTAAGATACATTTTAGAATTTTGATGACATGTTTTAAATTGGTTAAAATCCAATCTGCACTTTGTTAAAAATATTTAACAAATTGGACCAAGCTATATTTCTAACAAAGACAAATCAGTATTTCTTCTAGATTTTCCAGAACAAAATTTTTAAAAGAAATTCAAAATACTTTGAAATAAGATTCAAATTTGATTCTACAGATTTTCTAGATTTGCCAGAATACTTTTTTTGAATTTTAATCATAGTAAGTTTGAAGAAATATTTCACAAATAATCTTCGTCGAAAAACCAGAAGCTAAAATATTTATTATTCTTTACAATAAAAAATAAATACATTTACTTGAACATTGATTTAAAAATTGTCAGGAAAGAAGAGGAATACATTTAAAAGGTAAAAAGGTATATTTGTTTAAAAATCCTAAAATCATTTTTAAGGTTGTATTTGTTCTCTAAAATTGTATTTCTAAAAGTAATAAGAAGCAAAGTAAAAAATATATGAATTTATTTAAACAAGTGAAGACCCATCCATTTTCTACCGCTTATTCCAAGTGAAGACCAAGTCTTTAAAATATTTTCTTGGATTTTCAAATTCTATTTGAGTTTTGTCTCTTTTAGAATTAAAAATGTCGAGCAAAGCGAGACCAGCTTGCTAGTAAATAAATACAATTTAAAAAATAGAGGCAGCTCACTGGTAAGTGCTGCTCTTTGAGCTATTTTTAGAACAGGCCAGCGGGCGACTGATCTGGTCCTTACGGGCTACCTGGTGACCGCGGGCACCGCGTTGGTGACCCCTGCCCTAGTATATACAATAATATAAACCGAGTCATTGTATTTCATTTAGGATTATTTCATATCTTCATTTAAATAAAAATATATTTTTATCTTTTTTAGATACAGTCAATAAATAATGTGAACATGTATCATAACATGGAAATCTAAGAGAACGTGTTGTGGATGATTGTGGACTGGGAATTTTTTTAATTAAATTTTTTTACACATTTTTATTTAAAAAATTCCGACGTATTACATTTTAGATGATTTCTCTTAGTTATTATTTCTCCGGCTGTAGAAAAGAGCCGCTCACAGGGCACAGAGGAGGCGTCAGTGCGACACCAAAACAGTTCATGATCGGTCACGTGACTTTCTAAAAGCGGTACGCGCACCGACACAGGGTTTTGCTCTATGAGCTCGACGCATGCGCCGATGCATCGGTGTTGCCGGACCCATCACTAGTGCAAGTATTTGTTTTCATAGCCAAGTTGTTTCTCCGCCACTGTGCGCGCTTTTTTCTTTTTTTTTTGTAGTTATAGTGTTTAAATAAATCATGTATTCACCTTCACGCCACATCTGGTCCAAATCTTTTGCACCTCGGGAGAACAAACCACGCCACAGTCCTAGTCATGACACTTTAGGTCCCAATACCGAGCCTTGTGGAACGCCACAAGTTACTCTTCTTGGCTGTGATTTAGTCTTACTAATTTCCACATTTTGAGATCTTGTCATGTCTGTGTGATCATGTTTTGTTTTAGTAATGTTCGGTTTAAATTTTGGACTTTTTGTGCACTTTTGTTTTGTTTTGTCACCATAGCAACCATTAGTTTCACCTGTCACGTCACGCACCTGTTCCACGTTTGGACTCATTGTGCACTCTTGTCACCATAGCAACCATTAGTTTTCACCTGTCACGTCACGCACCTGTTTCACGTTTTGAGTCACGCACCTGCTTTCACTAATCATGTCCATAGTATTTAAGTTCATTCATTTTCTGTTGTTCGTCCTGACGACATCCCCGCATTTATGCTCCTGCACACTCTCCACACCCTGATGACCCTTGCTACTCTTTTTTCATGCCGGTTCCATGCCAAGTAAGTTTTTGTTTATTAAGCCACAGTTAGTGTTTTGTTTAATTGTTCATAGTTTCTGCCAATGTGCAAGTTTTGTGTTTATAGTCTAGTTTTGTACCTCCGCCCCTGTGCGCGCTTTTCGTTTATTTATTTTTTGATAGTTTAAATAAATCATGTATTTACCTTCACGCCATGACCAGTCCAGTTCATTTGCACCACGGGAGAACAAACCAAGCCAAAGTCCAAGTCATGACAGATCTATTACTTAAATAACTACTTAACCACTGTTGTGAAACACCTCTTATTGTCAAGACTTGATCTTGGGTGTGTGCTTTTCCGGGATGCAACGGAAAGTTGGCACGGGCGAGACGGGAATGAAGGTACATGATTTATTTATATTTATCAAAAAAAGTACAAACGAAAAGCGCGCACAGTGGCGGAGAATAAACTATGAAACCAAAAGACTATAGCAAAAAAAGTACAAATGAAAAGCACGCACAGTGGCGGAAACTATGAACAATTAAACAAAACACTAACTGTGGCTTAATAAACAAAAACTTACTTTGGCATGGAACCAGCATGAAAAAACGAGCAGCAAGGATCATAAGGGTGTGGAGAGTGTGCAGATGCATAAATATGGGGTGAGGTCGTCAGAAAGACAAACTGAAAAACACTGAACTTAAATACTACAGACATGATTAACGAAAACAGGTGCGTGACTCAAGACGTGAAAGGTGAAAACTAATGGGTTGCTATGGTGACAATCAAGAGTGCACAATGAGTCCAAACGTGGAACAGGTGAAACTAATGGGGTAATCATGGAAACAAGACAAGGGAGTGAAAAGACAGAAACTAAAGAGTCCTATAACTAAAGAAAACATGATTACACAGACATGACACTTATGCCATAGTTTTCCCATTTTTGCAGAAGTAAGGAATGATCGCTTGTGTCAAAAGCTTTACATGAGTCAATAAATACTGTTTCAGATCAAACTCGTCAACATTCATGCCACCGACATCGCCGATGGACGACCGTCAATCGTTCTCGGGCTGATATGGACCATCATCCTCTACTTCCAGGTAACGTCAGTAACATAGCCCTGCCTTTAAAATAGCACCACCTGCAACCGTCGTCTCCCCTCAGATTGAGGAGCTGACCAGCAACCTTCCAGCACTCCAAGCCTTGTCCAACAGCAATTCATCGGTGGAGAGCTCAGAAACAGGAAGTCCGCCCATGAAGAGAAAAGTGGTGAAGTTTCAGGGTAACGCCAAGAAGGCCCTGCTCAAGTGGGTGCAGTGCACCGCTGCCAAGTACGTCCAAATACCGTACACTTCAGGGAGCTGCGCCTGGAATGTTGGTCACCTGGGTCTTCACGACGTCTCTTTCAGGCACCACGGAATCGAGGTGAAGGATTTTGGTCCCAGCTGGCGCAATGGCGTTGCTTTTCAGTCGGTGGTCCACGCCATCCGTCCCGACCTGGTGGACATGCAGGCGGTGCTCAGGAGGAGCAACAAGGAGAATTTGGAGGAAGCTTTCGCACTAGCGGAAAACGAGCTGGGCATCCCTCGCCTCTTGGATCCAGAAGGTGCTGTGTTGTTGGCGCTGAAGATTATTAGCGTTGTCAGGATTGACATGTTTGTGTTTCTCCTGCAGACGTGGACGTGGACAAGCCAGACGAGAAATCCATCATGACGTACGTGGCTCAGTTCCTCAAGCACTACCCTAAACCTCACCAATCGGAGACGGACGGACAGTACGACGAGGTAACTGGCTTTTACATCTCTGTCCATGCTAAAGCTTCAAAGCAGCCACAGAATTAGACACAAACCACACATCCTGTTGTTTTTTTAAAGGTCCCATATTGTAAGATTTGTTTTACTCAAGAAGTGTCAGTGTGATGGACCCGAGTGGTGGAAATTTAAAATCTAATAAAATTTTTATATAAACTAATATAAATATTAAGAACCCAATGTAGTGAGAGCACCCGTCCCAAAATAAGTAAAGATAATGATGCTGATTTACGATTTATTACAATACAAATTAAAAACAGTCAAGTAAATAACACTAAAAATACCAATTGGTAAACAATATTATGGTGAAGGTACAGCCGCGACAGGCGTAGTGGGTCAGCTTCCTGGCTCTGCCCACTTCCACGGCGTCCTCCTGCACACACAATTAAAACGGAGGCAGGCCACGGGGATGAAATCTTCTAAAAGTACGGAGACGCTCTCCGTGCTGACGTCACACTTACACGCAAGGCAGGGTTTCCCCTGCCCTTGCTGTAGTTCTGCGTCGAGGTATTGGGTACGCCCACTCTCCTCGTGAGTCGCCGGTCACTCGCGGGACCTACGTGGCCGTACCCGTCCCGTCTCGCTCTGCCTCTTGGTCGCTCCCGGGAGTCACCGCAGGTCTCTGGGTCCCGATCACTCCTGTCCACAGGACCACACAGCCAGCGTACAACGCACGAGCCCGCAAGCCCATAGCCAAAGGCAGTTTGATCACCCCCACAGATCCACAACCCACGACACTTACCGTATTTTCCGCACCATAAGGCGCCCTGGGTTATAAGCCGCGCCTTCAATGAACGGCATATTTCAAAACTTTGTCAACCTATAAGCCGCCCCGTGTTATAAGCCGCATCTAACTGCGCTAAAGGAATGTCAAAAAAACAGTCAGATAGGTCAGTCAAACTTTAATAATATATTAAAAAACAGCGTGATGTGGGCGCGCATGAAGTCGTATATCAACATGGACGGAGCTGCGTGAAAAAAGCCACCCGGCCTCTTCGCGTAAACTTACCTTAACCACTCGCTCATCTTTTCTTCATCCATCCATCCCTTCGAGTTAGCTTTTATGATGACGCCGGCTGGAAAGGTCTCTTTTGGCAAGGTCTTCCTTTTGAATATCACCATGGGTGGAAGTTTCTGGCCATTAGCATGGCAAGCTAGAACCACAGTGAAGGATGACTTCTCATTCCCTGTGGTGCGAATATTCACCGTACGTGCTCCCGTTGTATCCACAGTGCGGTTCACAGGAATATCAAAAGTCAGTGGAACCTCGTCCATGTTGATAATGTTCTCTGGCCGTATCTTTTTTTCAGCTATCTTGTTTTTACAATATGCACGGAAAGTAGCCAGCTTTTCTTGAAAGTCTTTAGGCAGTTGCTGTGAAATAGTCCGTGTGCGGATGGAGAGATTGCGTCTTTTCATGAACCGGAAACCTGTCGCTTAGTAGGAGCCATTTTGTGGTCTTTACAGATGTAAACACACAAAGGAAATGAAACGTAATATCCGCGCGCTTCTTCTTCTTCTACGCGGGCGGGTGGTTGCTTACAGTAGAAGAAGAAGCGCTTCCTGTTCTATGGGGGCGGGTGCTTACCTTGGCGGTTGCTTGCGTAGAAGAAGAAGCACTTCCTCTTCTACGGGGAAAAAAGATGGCGGCTGTTTACCGTAGTTGCGAGACCGAAACTTTATGAAAATGAATCTTAATATTAATCCATATATAAAGCGCACCGGGTTATAAGCCGCACTGTCAGCTTTTGAGTAAATTTGTGGTTTTTAGGTGCGGCTAATAGTGCGGAAAATACGGTACTTCGGAGGCAGAGTTTCCTCTGACCCTGCGTGTTGTGGGCTTCTTGGGGTTCACTCCGGTAGCTTGCGGGGTCTGCTGTGTAGTCCTGGATTCCCTCCCAGCCTGCGGGCGTCCCCCCGGTCGCTTCCGCTTCCCGCGGTCGCTCTTCCTTTCTCGTCCCTCTCTTCTCTCTGACGCTCTTCCCTTTTAAATGTGTGCAGCCTTAATGCTCCACAGGTGCGGCTGTTCTCAGGTGCAGTCCGATTGGGCACTTTGGTTGTCAGAGGCAACAAGCTAAAAGGGGCAACGTCTTAAAATGCCAGCAAAGTCCACAAAGAATAAAAACATGCAATTAAAAATACAATCAAAGTCCACAAAGTGTAAAAACATGCAACTAAAATTACAATCAAATTCCACAGGAATAAAAACATGCAACTAGAATCCACAACAACAAAAACACTCTAAACATGCATGGCAATGAAACATAAAAAATAAAATCCCCTACTTATGTCCCATCACATCAGCGGTGTCACAGTAGTGTATTTGTCCCTTCAAAAAACACTACCGTGTACTTTATCCACTTTTGACATATACACTGTAAGGGTGCACTTGTTCCATGTAATACATGTCATAAATCACATACAACAACAAACTATTAAGACTTAGACTTAGACTTCCTTTTATTGTCATTCAAATTTGAACTTTACAGTACAGATAAGAATGAAATTTCGTTGCATTAGCTGGTTTTAGTGCAGGATAAAAGAGCAATAAGGTGCAGATATAAATAAATAGATTACTGTACAGATAAATGTATTGCACTTTTGCATATGCATCCACGTTTATGGATGTATGTTATATTGTCTTTATATTCCAGTATATATTCCAGTATTATTATTTTACTTGTTTTTTTATTTGTTACTAACTTATATTTGTTGTTCTTTTGAATTACCGTATTTTTCGGACTATAAGTCGCAGTTTTTTTTCATAGTTTGGCCGGGGGTGCGACTTATACTCAGGAGCGACTTATGTGTGAAATGATTAACACATTAGAGTAAAATATCAAATAATATTATTGATCTCATTCACGTAAGAGACTAGACGTATAAGATTTCATGGGATTTAGCGATTAGGAGTGACAGATTGTTTGGTAAACGTATAGCATGTTCTATATGTTATAGTTATTTGAATGACTCTTACCATAATATGTTACGTTAACATACCAGTTGGTTATTTATGCCTCATATAACGTACACTTATTCAGCCTGTTGTTCGCTATTCTTTATTTATTTTAAATTGCCTTTCAAATGTCTATTCTTGGTGTTGGCTTTTATCAAATACATTTCCCCCCAAAAAATGCGACTTATACTCCAGTGCGATTTATATATGTTTTTTTCCTTCTTTATTATGCATTTTTGGCAGGTGCGACTTATACCCCGGAGCGACTTATACTCCGAAAAATGCGGTATAAATAGTATCATTTGTCTATAAAATTTCTTTAACTATATCTTTGCATAACATTATAAGATTATTACCATTAAAGGAAACAACACTATTTGAGGACTGGTATAAACTATTATTTTACATGCATAGTTTTTAGTAACTGAATATTTCAAATCTAGACTTAAAACATTAATTTATTCATCTATTTTAAATTAAATACCTTTAGTTGATAATTATTTGAAACAATTATATTTGTTCTAAATGTATTTACTATCATTTTACAAGTAATTAAAAAATAAATTACATTTACCGTATTTTTCGGACTATAAGTCGCAGTTTTTTTCATAGTTTGGCCGGGGGTGCGACTTATACTCAGGAGCGACTTATGCGTGAAATTATTAAAACATTACTGTAAAATATGAAATAATATTATTTATCATTCACGTAAGAGACTAGACGTATAAGATTTCATGGGATTTAGCGATTAGATTGTTTGGTAAACGTATAGCATGTTCTATATGTTATAGTTATTTGAATGACTCTTACCATAATATGTTACGTTAACATACCAGTTGGTTATTTATGCCTCATATAACGTACACTTATTCAGCCTGTTGTTCACTATTCTTGATTTATTTTAAATTGCCTTTCAAATGTCTATTCTTGGTGTTGGCTTTTATCAAATACATTTCCCCCCAAAAATGCGACTTATACTCCAGTGCCACTTATATATGTTTTTTTCCTTCTTTATTATGCATTTTTGGCAGGTGCGACTTATACTCCGGTGCGTTTTATACTCCGGAAAATACGGTATATTAAACGTTGAGTTTTGGTGGTACAATAGTAAGGTACTCATGTTTTCAGATTAATGAATAATCCTGTCATTAATCCTGATTTCATTTTAAATAATGGTGATCATTATTTTTGCCATAACAGTACTTGCATACCTGCCAACTACTCCGGTTTTCCCGTAATTAGTACGGTTTTCATCAACCTATTCCGGGTTACGGTTGCAGTGATAAAAAATACGGTTTTTCATTAATTAAAAAATCGCGTAACAACAATGACAATCGACACTGCTTCCCGTAACTTCCTATAGAGCCATTCCGAATGCCTTGCGCGAGGCTATTTATAGCACCGCTGCCAAGCACGAGGCACCTGTTGCCATTGTTTCCAAACGAGCGAACGATCATGGAATCAGCCGGAGAAAAATCGCAAACGAGTCTTAAACCGAAAAGAAAACTGCAGTTAATCCGTGAAGAATATTCAAAAGCCTATCCGGGAATAATTATCCGTTCCAAAAAGGGTGAAAACTACGCGAATTGCACCTTGTGCAGACAAGATTTTTCGATCGGACACGGAGGAATTAGCGATGTAAAAGACCACGTTGGGACAACAAAACACAAGTCTAATGCCGTTGCTAGCGATACAAGTGGAAAACTTTCAACGTTTTTCGTCGCCCAACCAGATTCTTTGGATGTGATCAATGCCGAAGTTTTATTTACGGAGGCAATAATTGAGCATGGACTTCCAATCACACTGGCATGATCACATCAATCTGATAGAATAAATTTGGATTTTAGCCACAAAAAGGTAATGACACCAATGTTATCTATTGGAATTGTTTAGTACTGTTATACTGTTAAAAGTGTTTATACTATTTATGCTTTCAAGTCCAAGTTGAAGAAATCTTGTTAAATGTTGACAGCATAACTACCAAAATTCAGAAGTATGTCCTTAATATTTTTGCAGTGCTACTTCTGTTGAAAAGTTAAAATGATTACATTAGAGATGTGATGTGCCACTTTTCAAGTGTCTGATGGCTTAAATTAATTTTCATGAATTTTTCATATTTTGAATTCTTTTGAAAGGCTTACAAAAAAACTACATTTGAATTGTAATTCCATGCTATTGACAGGACTATTAATTTTAATGAAGTTAGCTTACCATGTTTACAGTATGATAATTGTGATAGAAATGTGAATTTTAGGCCCAGAATATTTTTTACAATTGAACAAGGCAGTAGATTATACAAGCTTGGACAGAAAGTTAATAATGACACCAATTTTTTTTTAAATGGAATTGTTTAGTACTGTTTTACCATTTGTTTACTGTAAAAAGTGTTTATACTTTCAATTAACAAATTGAAGTCTTGTGAAAGGTTGACAGGATAACTGGCATTAACTGTCAAAATAATTTCAAACTATTGAAGTTAGCTTACACAATAAACATGTCAATCAACCCATATGACTTTTGCTGTAATATTTTTGTTTTGAAAAGTCACTGTGACTGATAGAAAAGTGATGGTTTTAGCAACATTTTAACCTGTCTGAATGCTAATAATGGACCCTGGCTACTAGGTTTTTCTGATTTCAAAAGTTGGCAGGTATGTACTTGGTTAGCATATTCACTGAAGAAAAACATGGTCGAACTTCCACGTCCACGTCTATAGCCGACTGACCA
This sequence comes from Nerophis lumbriciformis, assembly GCF_033978685.3. Taxonomy (NCBI): domain Eukaryota; kingdom Metazoa; phylum Chordata; class Actinopteri; order Syngnathiformes; family Syngnathidae; genus Nerophis; species Nerophis lumbriciformis. Next base: position 30,909,799 of record NC_084576.2, read on the forward strand.
AACTTTTTAAACTATTTTAAGACGTGTAGTGGAGCCTAATTTTATGTAGTGGACGTATACAGAGGTACATGAGATGATAGATTTGTGCTCATAAACACATACTACATCATTAAAATGTTGATTTTGTATAATATGGGGACCTTTAATACAATACATGTGTGCTTTGTTGCTATTCACCGAGGCTCATTTGTGTGAGTGATCGTTCATTTCCTGTAGTTAAGTTGAACATGCACCGCTGAGCTTTATATCGACATGCAACGCTTCATTTGATGTCATGGCATGAACACCACAGCCATTTGTTTCTCTCCATTATCATCACCGTCTCGTTTCATTTCTCCATCTACTGCACACTTAAGCTGCGCTCTGGCTCCATTCCCGCCTCTGCGCTGTCAGCGCCCGTGCTTCAGGTGAGCAATCGGGTCTATCGGCATGCACGCCGTTCGCCATCCCCGCTCAGCCCCTCGCTTTTCTAACCCACCTCCCTGATTGAGTTTGCATCTTTTTGTGTGCTTTGCCGCCTTTCCTCGGACAGTTTGCGCCTCAAGACATAGAGCAAATGCTTGAGGTACGTCCTTCTGCTTTCTCACTAGCGGTCTAATCTAGAGATCGACCAATTTTTTATCAAGCCCCCCGGACCACCGTGTTCTTTGAAAAGTGCCCACTTGAGTCGACGTTGACATACACGGTTGTTAAAGGGGAACATTATCACCAGACCTATGTAAGCGTCAATACAGGTAAAAGCCAGTAAATTAGAATATTTTGAAAAACTTGATTTATTTCAGTAATTGCATTCAAAAGGTGTAACTTGTACATTATATTTATTCATTGCACACAGACTGATGCATTCAAATGTTTATTTCATTTAATTTTGATGATTTGAAGTGGCAACAAATGAAAATCCAAAATTCCGTGTGTCACAAAATTAGAATATTACTTAAGGCTAATACAAAAAAGGGATTTTTAGAAATGTTGGCCAACTGAAAAGTATGAAAATGAAAAATATGAGCATGTACAATACTCAATACTTGGTTGGAGCTCCTTTTGCCTCAATTACTGCGTTAATGCGGCGTGGCATGGAGTCGATGAGTTTCTGGCACTGCTCAGGTGTTATGAGAGCCCAGGTTGCTCTGATAGTGGCCTTCAACTCTTCTGCGTTTTTGGGTCTGGCATTCTGCATCTTCCTTTTCACAATACCCCACAGATTTTCTATGGGGCTAAGGTCAGGGGAGTTGGCGGGCCAATTTAGAACAGAAATACCATGGTCCGTAAACCAGGCACGGGTAGATTTTGCGCTGTGTGCAGGCGCCAAGTCCTGTTGGAACTTGAAATCTCCATCTCCATAGAGCAGGTCAGCAGCAGGAAGCATGAAGTGCTCTAAAACTTGCTGGTAGACGGCTGCGTTGACCCTGGATCTCAGGAAACAGAGTGGACCGACACCAGCAGATGACATGGCACCCCAAACCATCACCCAACCATGCAAATTTTGCATTTCCTTTGGAAATCGAGGTCCCAGAGTCTGGAGGAAGACAGGAGAGGCACAGGATCCACGTTGCCTGAAGTCTAGTGTAAAGTTTCCACCATCAGTGATGGTTTGGGGTGCCATGTCATCTGCTGGTGTCGGTCCACTCTGTTTGCTGAGATCCAGGGTCAACGCAGCCGTCTACCAGCAAGTTTTAGAGCACTTCATGCTTCCTGCTGCTGACCTGCTCTATGGAGATGGAGATTTCAAGTTCCAACAGGACTTGGCGCCTGCACACAGCGCAAAATCTACCCGTGCCTGGTTTACGGACCATGGTATTTCTGTTCTAAATTGGCCCGCCAACTCCCCTGACCTTAGCCCCATAGAAAATCTGTGGGGTATTGTGAAAAGGAAGATGCAGAATGCCAGACCCAAAAACGCAGAAGAGTTGAAGGCCACTATCAGAGCAACCTGGGCTCTCATAACACCTGAGCAGTGCCAGAAACTCATCGACTCCATGCCACGCCGCATTAACGCAGTAATTGAGGCAAAAGGAGCTCCAACCAAGTATTGAGTATTGTACATGCTCACATTTTTCATTTTCATACTTTTCAGTTGGCCAACATTTCTAAAAATCCCTTTTTTGTATTAGCCTTAAGTAATATTCTAATTTTGTGACACACGGAATTTTGGATTTTCATTTGTTGCCACTTCAAATCATCAAAATTAAATGAAATAAACATTTGAATGCATCAGTCTGTGTGCAATGAATAAATATAATGTACAAGTTACACCTTTTGAATGCAATTACTGAAATAAATCAAGTTTTTCAAAATATTCTAATTTACTGGCTTTTACCTGTATATACCTTGATGTTGCAGAAAAAAGACCATATATTTTTTTAACCGATTTCCGAACTCTAAATGGGTGAATTTTGGCGAATTAAACGCCTTTCTAATATTCGCTCTCGGAGCGATGACGTCACAACGTGGCGTCACATCGGGAAGCAATCCGCCATTTTCTCAAACACCGAGTCAAATCAGCTCTGTTATTTTCCGTTTTTTCGACTGTTTTCCGTACCTTGGAGACATCATGCCTTGTCGGAGGGTGTAACAACACGAACAGGGACGGATTCAAGTTGCACCAGTGGCCCAAAGATGCCAAAGTGGCAAGAAATTGGACGTTTGTTCCGCACACTTTACCGACGAAAGCTCAATCAATCAATCAATCAATGTTTATTTATATAGCCCTAAATCACAAGTGTCTCAAAGGGCTGCACAAGCCACAACGACATCCTCGGTACAAAGCCCACATAAGGGCAAGGAAAAACTCACCCCAGTGGGACGTCGATGTGAATGACTATGAGAAACCTTGGAGAGGACCGCATATGTGGGTAACCCCCCCCCCCCCTCTAGGGGAGACCGAAAGCAATGGATGTCGAGTGGGTCTGACATAATATTGTGAGAGTCCAGTCCATAGTGGATCTAACATAATATTGTGAGAGTCCAGTCCATAGTGGATCCAACATAATAGTAAGAGTCCAGTCCATAGTGGATCTAACATAATATTGTGAGAGTCCAGTCCATAGTGGATCCAACATAATAGTAAGAGTCCAGTCCATAGTGGATCTAACATAATAGTGAGAGTCCAGTCCATAGTGGATCCAACATAATAGTAAGAGTCCAGTCCATAGTGGATCTAACATAATAGTGAGAGTCCAGTCCATAGTGGATCTAACATAATAGTGAGAGTCCAGTCCATAGTGGATCTAACATAATAGTGAGAGTCCAGTCCATAGTGGATCTAACATAATAGTGTGAGAGTCCAGTCCATAGTGGATCTAACATAATATTGTGAGAGTCCAGTCCATAGTGGATCTAACATAATAGTGTGAGAGTCCAGTCCATAGTGGATCTAACATAATAGTGTGAGAGTCCAGTCCATAGTGGATCTAACATAATAGTGTGAGAGTCCCGTCCATAGTGGATCTAACATAATAGTGTGAGAGTCCAGTCCATAGTGGATCCAACATAATAGTAAGAGTCCAGTCCATAGTGGGGCCAGCAGGACACCATCCCGAGCGGAGACGGGTCAGCAGCGCAGAGATGTTCCCAGCCGATGCACAGGCGAGCGGTCCACCCCGGGTCCCGACTCTGGACAGCCAGCACTTCATCCATGGCCACCGGACCTGTGCCCCCCCCTCCCCCTCCACAAGGAAGAGGGAAGCAGAGGAGAAAAGAAAAGAAACGGCAGATCAACTGGTCTAACAGGGGGGCTATTTAAAGGCTAGAGTATACAAATGAGTTTTAAGATGGGACTTAAATGCTTCTACTGAGGTAGCATCTCTAATTGTTACCGGGAGGGCATTCCATAGTACTGGAGCCCCAATAGAAAACGCTCTATAGCCCGCAGACTTTTTTTGGGCTCTGGGAATCACTAATAAGCCGGAGTTCTTTGAACGCAGATTTCTTGCCGGGACATATGGTACAATGCAATCGACAAGATAGGACGGAGCTAGACCGTGTAGTATTTTATACGTAAGTAGTAAAACCTTAAAGTCACATCTTAAGTGCACACGAAGCCAGTGCAGGTGAGCCAGTATAGGTATATATATATATGTATATATGTATATAAAGGTATATACAGTATAGGCGTAATATGATCAAACTTTCTTGTTCTTGTCAAAAGTCTAGCAGCCGCATTTTGTACCAACTGTAATCTTTTAATGCTAGACATAGGGAGACCTGAAAATAATACGTTACAGTAGTCGAGACGAGACGTAACGAACGCATGAATAATGATCTCAGCGTCGCTAGTGGATAAAATAGAACGAATTTTAGCGATATTACGGAGATGAAAGAAGGCCGTTTTAGTAACACTCTTAATGTGTGACTCAAAGGAGAGAGTTGGGTGGAAGATAATACCCAGAATCTTTACTGAGTCGCCTTGTGTAATTGTTTGGTTGTCAAATGTTAAGGTGGTATTTTTAAATAAATGTCGGTGTTTAGCAGGACCGATAATCAGCATTTCCGTTTCCTTGGCGTTGAGTTGCAAGAAGTTAGCGGACATCCATTGTTTAATTTCATTAAGACACGCCTCCAGCTGACTACAATCCGGCGTGTTGGTCAGCTTTAGGGGCATGTAGAGTTGGCTGTCATCAGCATAACAATGAAAGCTAACACCGTATTTGCGTATGATGTCGCCTAGCGGCAGCATGTAAATACTAAAGAGTGCAGGGCCAAGAACCGAACCCTGAGGAACTCCGCACGTTACCTTAACATAGTCCGAGGTCGTAGCTATGCTACGACAGAGATGGCAAGAATGCGTGGATATCCTGCGACGCTCAAAGCAGATGCATTTCCAACCATAAAGTCAAAGAAATCTGCCGCCAGACCCCCATTGAATCTGCCGGAGTGTGTGAGCAATTCAGGGACAAAGGACCTCGGTAGCACGGCAAGCAATGGCGGCAGTTTGTTCCCGCAGACGAGCGAGCTAAACCCCCTGGATGTCTTGGCTCACACCGTCCCTTATGCCACTGAAGATGATCAAAAGAAGAATATCGACCCTAGCTTCCCTGGCCTGCTGACATCAACTCCAAAACTGGACAGATCAGCTTTCAGGAAAAGAGCGCGGATGAGGGTATGTCTACAGAATATATTAATTGATGAAAACTGGGCTGTCTGCACTCTCAAAGTGCATGTTGTTGCCAAATGTATTTCATATGCTGTAAACCTAGTTCATAGTTGTTAGTTTCCTTTAATGCCAAACAAACACATACCAATCGTTGGTTAGAAGGCGATCGCCGAATTCGTCCTCGCTTTCTCCCGTGTCGTTTTCGTCGGTTTCGCTTGCATACGGTTCAAACCGATATGGCTCAGTTTCTTCTTCAATTTCGTTTTCGCTACCTGCCTCCACACTACAACCATCCGTTTCAATACATTCGTAATCTGTTGAATCGCTTAAGCCGCTGAAATCCGAGTCTGAATCCGAGCTAATGTCGCTATATAGCTTGCTGTTCTTTCCGCCATGTTCGTTTGTGTTGGCTTCACTATGTGACGTCACAGGAAAATGGACGGGTGTTTATAACGATGGTTAAAATCAGGCACTTTGAAGCTTTTTTTAGGGATATTGCATGATGGGTAAAATTTTGAAAAAAACTTCGAAAAATATAATAAGCCACTGGGAACTGATTTTTAATGGTTTTAACCATTCTGAAATTTTGATAATGTTCCCCTTTAATAGGGATCGGCCAATTATTGGCGGCCATTTTTGGCATATTGACATATATCGTATCGGCCTCTTTTTCGCGGTATCTGCCTTTATTTTATTATTTTTTTACAACTACAACAGAACTACATCATCAGATACATTATATACACATATAATACCAGTATGTGGTATTTAAAACAATAAATAATTAGTAATGTAGATCAGGGGCCTTCAAAGGGCCGCTTTTAACAGTGATTAATATACAGCATGAATTTAAATGTGTATATATAAAACGTGTGTCTTTTTTTACGTATGCTGTACAAAAGCACATCTTTAGATGGTACTGTATAAAACTGGCAGCTCAGTCGCCACAATTTTACCGTTATATTTGCAGGGTTTAAAAAAAAATTTTTTACAGCATATAAAATAAAAAAATACTTTTAATTGAAATAAATGGAATGGAAAAAAATTTTTTTTTTTAAATTTAAAAATTCATGCAAGTTTTTTAAACTGTAAAATCTAAGATTGTTGTGTTTTATAGTGTATTATTACTCTATATTGAAAGTGGATTTTACTGTAAGAAAAATGTTACTGTCAAATTTTTACATGAACAGTTTGTTGGATTACTTGCTTTGAAATCATAAGTCAAGCAGATATTTAAGTATTTATCTTTACTTGAACAAAGCAGTATTTAGTATCATTGTAGTATCTAGTCGATACTACAATGATTACTTAAATATTTTTTATCGTCACAAAGTCTTTTTTTATTTTTTATTATTCATATAATATTCATAAAGTCAGTAAATACGTCCCTGGACACATGAGGACTTAAATTATGACCCTTGTATGATCCTGTAACTTTTTGGTATCGGATCGATACCTAAATTTGTGGTATCATCCAAAACTAGTGTAAAGTATCAAACAGGAGAAGAATAAGTGATTATTACATTTGAACAGAAGTGTAGATAGAACATGTTAAAACAGAAAATAAGCAGATATTAATAGTAAATGAACAAGTAGATTAATAATCCATTCTTACAGTTTGTCCCTCATAATGTTGACAAAATAAAAGAATGATAAATGACACAATATGTTACTGCATACATCAGCAGACTACCGTATTTTTCGGAGTATAAGTCGCAGTTTTTTTCATAGTTGGTGCGACTTATACTCAGGAGCGACTTATGTGTGAAATGATTAACACATTAGCGTAAAATATCAAATAATATTATTGATCTCATTCACGTAAGAGACTAGACGTATAAGATTTCATGGGATTTAGCGATTAGGAGTGACAGATTGTTTGGTAAACGTATAGCATGTTCTATATGTTATAGTTATTTGAATGACTCTTACCATAATATGTTACGTTAACATACCAGTTGGTTATTTATGCCTCATATAACGTACACTTATTCAGCCTGTTGTTCACTATTCTTCATTTATTTTAAATTGCCTTTCAAATGTCTATTCTTGGTGTTGGCTTTTATCAAATACATTTCTCCAAAAAATGCGACTTATATATGTTTTTTTCCTTCTTTATAATGCATTTTCGGCCGGTGCGACTTATACTCCGAAAAATACGGTAATTAGGAGTCTTTGTTTGTTTACTTACTACTAAAAGACAAGTTGTCTGGTATGTTCACTATTTTATTTAAGGACTAAATTACAATAATAAACATATGTTTAATGTACCATAATATTTTTTGTTCAAATAAGGCAGATAATTAAAAAAATTTTGATCCCCTTTATTTAGCAAAACATCAAAATAAATTTTGGTGCCGGTACCAAAATATTGGTATCGAGACAGCCCTAGTTGCTACTGATCCAATGTTTCCTCAAAAATAATGTTTAAAAAAAAAACAACTTAAAGCCTTGTCCAGCTGTTTAGTGTCATACATTATTCATGTTTAAATAACATTTAATGCACATGAATATCGGCTCCAAATATCGACCTCCTTGAGGAATATTACCGTATTTTTCGGAGTATAAGTCGCTCCGAAGTATAAGTCGCACCGGCCGAAAATGCATAATAAAGAAGGAAAAAAACATATATAAGTCGCACTGGAGTATAAGTCGCATTTTTTGGGGAAATGTATTTGATAAAAGCCAACACCAAGAATAGACATTTGAAAGGCAATTTAAAATAAATCAAGAATAGTGAACAACAGGCTGAATAAGTGTACGTTATATGAGGCATAAATAACCAACTGGTATGTTAACGTAACATATTATGGTAAGAGTCATTCAAATAACTATAACATATAGAACATGCTATACGTTTACCAAACAATCTGTCACTCCTAATCGCTAAATACCATGAAATCTTATACGTCTAGTCTCTTACGTCCATCCATCCATCCATCCATCCATCTTCTTCCGCTTATCCGAGGTCGGGCCGCGGGGGCAGCAGCCTAAGCAGGGAAGCCCAGACTTCCCTCTCCCCAGCCACTTCGTCCAGCTCTTCCCGGGGGATCTCGAGGCGTTCCCAGGCCAGCCGGGAGACATAGTCTTCCCAACGTGTCCTGGGTCTTCCCCGTGGCCTCCTACCGGTTGGACGTGCTCTAAACACCTCCCTAGGGAGGCGTTCGGGTGGCATCCTGACCAGATGCCCGAACCACCTCATCTGGCTCCTCTCGATGTGGAGGAGCAGTGGCTTTACTTTGAGCTCCCCCCGGATGACAGAGCTTCTCACCCTATCTCTAAGGGAGAGCCCCGCCACCCGGCGGAGGAAACTCATTTCGGCCGCTTGTACCCGTGATCTTGTCCTTTCGGTCATAACCCAAAGCTCATGACCATAGGTGAGGATGGGAACGTAGATCGACCGGTAAATCGAGAGCTTTGCCTTCCGGCTCAGCTCCTTCTTCACCACAACGGATCGATACAGCGTCCGCATTACTGAAGACGCCGCACTGATTTGCCTGTCGATCTCACGATCCACTCTTCCCCCACTCGTGAACAAGACTCCGAGGTACTTGAACTCCTCCAACCCGGAGATGGCACTCCACCCTTTTCCGGGCGAGAACCATGGACTCGGACTTGGAGGTGCTGATTCTCATCCCAGTCGCTTCACACTCGGCTGCGAACCGATCCAGCGAGAGCTGAAGATCCTGGTCAGATGAAGCCATCAGGACCACATCATCCGCAAAAAGCAGAGAGCTAATCCTGCAGCCACCAAACCAGATCCCCTCAACGCCTTGACTGCGCCTAGAAATTCTGTCCATAAAAGTTATGAACAGAATCGGGGGCGGTACCTCTGGATTGGCAGACCGCGGCGGTGGTTCCTCTCTTTAAGAAGGGGTGTTCCAACTATCGTGGGATCACACTCCTCAGCCTTCCCGGTAAGGTTTATTCAGGTGTACTGGAGAGGAGGCTACGCCGGATGGTCGAACCTCGGATTCAGGAGGAACAGTGTGGTTTTCGTCCTGGTCGTGGAACTGTGGACCAGCTCTATACTCTCGGCAGGGTCCTTGGGGGTGCATGGGAGTTTGCCCAACCAGTCTACATGTGCTTTGTGGACTTGGAGAAGGCATTCGACCGTGTCCCTCGGGAAGTCCTGTGGGGAGTGCTCAGAGAGTATGGGGTATCGGACTGTCTGATTGTGGCGGTCCGCTCCCTGTATGATCAGTGCCAGAGCTTGGTCCGCATTGCCGGCAGTAAGTCGGACACGTTTCCAGTGAGGGTTGGACTCCGCCAAGGCTGCCCTTTGTCACCGATTCAGCTGTTTAGTGTCATACATTATTCATGCACATGAATATCGGCTCCAAATATCAGTTATCGATCTCCTTGAGGACTAATAATCGGTTTCGGCCCTGAAAAAAGCCATATTGGTCGATGTCTGGCTCTAATCTTACGTCTTTCTGGAATGCCAGTGTGAGGTTTGACGTTCGGAAGAGCATGCTTACCGGAGAGGGGAGGAAAAAAAAGGAGCATGATAATCCTCTCGCTGTCTTGCTCGCTCGCGGGGACTCCAGTCTGAATGTTTGCTGAATGTGACAGAGGGAGGAGCGCAAGATGCTGAGAGAGCTGAAGGTGTTTTTGGACCAGCTGGAGAGAGATGTGCTGAGAGCCCAGACGGCCGAGGGGAGTCTCACAGACAAGTATCAGGTAGGTATCGATAAAAGAATGTTAACGCCAGCAGCTCTTACCGCATGCTCTTTTTCTTTCTAGGCCTTTAAAAGCTTCCGTGTGCAGTACGAGATGAAGAAAAAGCAAACGGATCCGCTGCTGCAGCCGGTCCACAAGGACGGGAAACTGTCCGTGGACCAGGCTCTGGTCAAGCAGGCCTGGGACCGCCTGTCCATCAGGGTGGGTGGGAGTCCAAATCCTTCTTGTCACAGAAGAGGATTTGTTCTCTAGACTGGCATGTCAGAGACAATATGAACACCTTTTAATGGCCCTTTTCCCCCTCCCCAAAATGCAGCTGCTGGACTGGCACATCCACCTGGACAAGTCCCTGCCGGGTCCTCTGGGGGTGATCGGAGCCTGGCTGCACAGAGCCGAGATAGCCCTGAGGGAGGACATGCCCACCCACCATGCTCACGAGGAGACGGCCAATGCTCTCCACAGGAAATTAGAGAAGCACAAGGTCAGATTTGGTTTTCTTTAATAGGAGCCTCCAGTGGATGCACTGTTTATTTACATGCCTCCACTTCGACTGTCTTCTCCCTGTCTTCTCTGTTGTAGTTTGTAGTGCTTGCATATGAAGTTTACTGACAGATATCAATCATTCAGTCAATCGATCAATGAAAGCTTATTTACTAACCCCGTTTCCATATGAGTCGGGAAATTGTGTTAGATGCAGGCCCGGCCCTAACCAATCTGGCGCCCTAGGCAAGATTATGTGGCGCCCCCCCACATCGGCAGTGAAGTGTATATACTCACAAGAAACCGAATAGCTTTGTCTTTGACCTTTTTTTTACTTAAAGAAAGCAAATTAACAATCAGAATAGTTAACAAGATTAAAAAAAATATGAATAAATAAATGAATGCAAAAAATAAAAAATTAATATATGAAATACAATATTTTTTACATACATATTGCTCAATTTACATTAATGATGTGCACTTTAACAACTAGGCTTACAACTATACCTAATATATAAAGGGGTGGAAAAGTGACTATTACCTGCAGGGCAAACATTAGCTAACCAGAAGGCAATAACAATGTAAACAAAAAACACCTGCTTAAAAGATCTAATACAAATGTCCCTGAGGAATGTAAGGTGGGAGTACTGTAATTACCTAACGTTACATTATTATTTTCCATAACAATTTAGCCCCCTCCACAATATTAACCCGACGTTAAAACAGAACTAGCTATTTATTGATTAGCAATTGCCGAATCATGTAACATTAGCTTAATGCTAAAAAGCCAGGTTACTATCACATTCTGTAACAGACAAATAATTTAATGTAGGCTAACGTTACCTACCTGCTACCTCTTGTCTTTTTCTCGTTTCTCCTCCTCTTCTTTTCTCTTTTTTCTTCCCTGGGCACCTGACAGTTTTGGCCGTTTTGACATCTTGTGTTGATTTTTTGATGTGGTGACGTCCAAAAAGAGTCATGATACGGGAAGGGAGGGGGTGGGGGGGGGGTGTAATGTTGTAACAAATAATATTTCTATTATATAGGCTTTACTTTGCATTTTAATTAACGTGGGATTATTTTTTGTATTTAGAAATAATAGTACCAACTTTTTTTTTTTTTTCTCCAACATTTGTGGCACTGGCGTGGCGCCCCCTGATGGACGGCGCCCTTAGCATTTGCCTATACGGCCTATGCCACGGGCCGGCCCTGGTTAGATGTAAATATAAATGGAATACAATAATCATTTCCAACCCATATTCAGTTGAATATGCTACAAAGACAACATATTTGATGTTCAAACTGATGAAAAATTTTTTTTGTGCAAATAATAATTAACTTTAGAATTTGATGCCAGCAACACGTGACAAAGAAGTTAGGAAAGGTGGCAATAAATACTGATAAAGTTGAGGAATGCTCATCAAACACTTATTTGGAACATCCCATAGGTCAGGGATCGGCAACTCGCGGCTCTAGAGCCGCATGCGGCTCTTTAGCGCCGCCCTGGTGGCTCTCTGGAGCTTTTTAAAAAATGTATGAAAAATGGAAAAAGATGAGGGGGAAAAAAATCAATTTTTTGTTTTAATATGGTTTCTGTAGGAGGACAAACATGACACAAACCTCCCAAATTGTTATAAAGCACACTGTTTATATTAAACATGCTTCACTGATTCGAGTATTTGGCGAGCGCCGTTTTGTCCTACTAATTTTGGTGGTCCTTGAACTCACCGTAATTTGTTTACATGTATAACTTTCTCCGACTTTCTAGGACGTGTTTTATGCCACATCTTTTTCTGTCTCATTTTGTCCACCAAACTTTTAACGTTGTGCATGAAAGGTGAGTTTTGTTGATGTTATTGACTTGTGTGGAGTGCTAATCAGACATATTTGGTCACTGCATGACTGCAAGCTAATCGATGCTAACATGCTATTTAGGCTAGCAATATTATGCATCATTATGCCTCATTCGTAGCTATATTTGAGCTCATTTAGTTTCCTATAAGTCCTCTTAATTCAATTTATATCTCATGACACACTATCTGTATGTAATATGGCTTTTCATTTTTTGCGGCTCCAGACAGATTTGTTTTTGTATTTTTGGTCCAATATGGCTCTTTCAACATTTTGGGTTGCCGACCTCTGCCATAGGTGAACAGGCAAATTGGGAACAGGTGGGTGCCATGATTGGCTATAAAAGTAGATTCCATGAAATGCTCAGTCATTCACAAACAAGGACGGGGCGAGGGTCACCACTTTGTCAACAAATGCCTGAGCAAATTGTTTAAGAACAACATTTCTCAAGCAGCTATTGCAAGGAATTTAGGGATTTCACCATCTACGCTCCGTAATATCATCAAAGGGTTCAGAAAATCTGGAGAAATCACTGCACGTAAGCAGCTAGGCCCGTGACCTTCCATCCCTCAGGCTGTACTGCATCAACAAGCGACATCAGTGTATAAAGGATATCACCACATGGGCTCAGGACCACTTCAGAAACCCACTGTCAGTAACTACAGTTGGTCGCTACTGTCACGTTCAAACACAGGACATCTATTAAACAAGACAAAAGGCAAGGAATCAAACAGAGACAGAATTCAATTTGGACTCAATATTGAGGAGAGACATGGCCGCTGCACTCTCTGCACAGTCCTGCACCACGCTCTGACGAAGAAGGTTTTCGTCTCCTCTTTTAATTCAGATGTTCCATGTTCACGCACCAACATATGTCACAGCAGGAATGGTAAGTGTGTAAAAGAGTCATTGTTTTCGGTCGCTTTGAAGTCCAAAAAGAGGATTTCTCGGGCTTGGGCTCTTCCTGGATCCAGCTGGGGCAGGTGTTGGAGAACAATGGATAACCCCTCCCGTCTCCTGACCACAGGGACTTCAAGAGGGCAGCGGGTCGTAAACAGCGTTGACCTCGGTCACCAAACAGTTGGAAGAGAGTTTGTGAAATACTTCAAAGAGAGTTCGTTTAACACTTCAAAGAGAGTTCCTCTGGGAGTTGAGCAGATCCTGCCATCTGTCCGTGTTGAAATCACAGTGGCGTTTCATGAGCATTCTTCCTCTTGTTAGGCCTCGAAAGACAGCATTCATAATACAACGTTTCTTTTGTGATAACTTACAAACAATTATTCCAACAGCTACATCTGTAAGTGCAAGTTAAAACTCTCCTATGCAAGGCAAAAAACGTTTATCAACAACACCCAGAAACGCCGTCGGCTTCGCTGGGCCCGAGCTCATCTAAGATGGACTGATACAAAGTGGAAAAAGTGTTCTGTGGTCTGACAAGTCCACATTTCAAATTGTTTTTGGAAACTGTGGACGTCGTGTCCTCTGGACCAAAGAGGAAAAGAACCATCTGGATTGTTCTAGGCGCAAAGTGTAAAAGCCAGCATGTGTGATGGTATGGGGGTGTATTAGTGCCCAAGACATGGGTAACTTACACATCTGTGAAGGCGCCATTAATGCTGAAAGGTACATACAGGTTTTGGAGCAACATATGTTGCCATCCAAGCAACGTTATCATGGACGCCCCTGCTTATTTCAGCAAGACAATGCCAAGCCACGTGTTACATCAACGTGGCTTCATAGTAAAAGAGTGCGTGTACTAGACTGGCCTGCCTGTAGTCCAGACCTGTCTCCCATTGAAAATGTGTGGCGCATTATGAAGCCTAAAATAGCTCAACGGAGACCCCCGGACTGTTGAACAACTTAAGCTGTACATCAAGCAAGAGTAGGAAATAATTCCACCTGAGAAGCTTCAAAAATGTGTCTCCTCAGTTCCCAAACCTTTACTGAGTGTTGTTAAAAGGAAAGGCCATGTAACACAGTGGTGAACATGCCCTTTCCCAACTACTTTGGCACGTGTTGCAGCCATGAAATTCTAAGTTAATTATTATTTGCAAAAAAACAGTTTGAACATCAAATATGTTGTCTTTGTAGTGCATTCAATTGAATATGGGTTGAAAAGGATTTGCAAATCATTGTATTCCGTTTATATTTACATCTAACACAATTTCCCAACTCATATGGAAACGGGGTTTGTATATAGCCCTTAATCACAAATGTCTTGCCTTTCATCCGAGCAGGCTTCATCAGTTCATACTCATTCACTTAGATTGGTTGATCCGCTAAATGCCCTGAGAATTGTGCCCTTTGAGTTGTCTGTTGTGTCTATTTGCCGCCTTGTTTGGCCCCGCCCACAAACCATACTGAGCCCTGTTCTACAGGATGGCTTCAAGGAAGGTCCGGTTTTATAACGGCTCTACGAATTTTTGCAGGAGGTGTTGAAAAACCTGGAGTCACACAGACAACCCTTCCAGCAGATCCACAGAGACCGATCGGTCAATGGTGTCCCGGTTCCGCCAGAGCAGCTCCAAGATATGGCTGAGCGGTAAGATGACCTCGTAAAAACCCTTCCAGCGCCTCGAACATTATCAAGCACATCTTCAACTTTCAGGTTTAACTTTGTGTCCACGTCCTCACACGGCCACCTGATTAAACTGGAATTCTGGGAAATGAAGTACCGACTCATGGCTTTCCTCCTGTTGGCCGAATCAAAACTCAAGTCATGGATCATTAAGTACGGCAGGAAAGACTCGGTGGAGCTCCTGCTGCAGAATTACCTGGTGAGTTCAGCGAGGAACCATGCAGAGGTGTCGTTACGGCGTACTAAACTCATTTTTTTTCCTTCCCCGAGACATTAATTGAGGGCCACCGGTTCTTGGACCAGTATGAGGTCCTCTTCTCGGCACTCAAGCAAGCGGCGGACGTCTATGTGAAGTCTGAGAGTACAAGTAAGCCTTTTTGAGCACAGAAGCGGTAATAATGATGGTATGCCCTCGTAATAAACAATAGTTTAATGTTATAGGCCAGGGGTGTCCTAAGTGCAGCCTGGGGTACATTTGCAGCCCGCAACTAATCTAAACTAAACTATCGGACATTGCGACTTTTGGTATTAGTGCATACTTGCCAACCTTGAGACCTCCAACTTCGGGAGGTGGGGGGTGGGGGGTGGGTGCGGGGGGCGTGGTTGGGGCATGGTTAAGAGTGGAGGAGTATATTTACAGCTAGAATTCACCAAGTCAAGGATTTCATATATATATATATATATATATATATATATATATATCCCTGCGACCCCGAAGGGAATAAGCGGGAGTAAATGGATGGATGGATGGATATATATACAGGTAAAAGCCAGTAAATTAGAATATTTTGAAAAACTTGATTTATTTCAGTAATTGCATTCAAAAGGTGTAACTTGTACATTATATTTATTCATTGCACACAGACTGATGCATTCAAATGTTTATTTCATTTAATTTTGATGATTTGAAGTGGCAACAAATGAAAATCCAAAATTCCGTGTGTCACAAAATTAGAATATTACTTAAGGCTAATACAAAAAAGGGATTTTTAGAAATGTTGGCCAACTGAAAAGTATGAAAATGAAAAATATGAGCATGTACAATACTCAATACTTGGTTGGAGCTCCTTTTGCCTCAATTACTGCGTTAATGCGGCGTGGCATGGAGTCGATGAGTTTCTGGCACTGCTCAGGTGTTATGAGAGCCCAGGTTGCTCTGATAGTGGCCTTCAACTCTTCTGCGTTTTTGGGTCTGGCATTCTGCATCTTCCTTTTCACAATACCCCACAGATTTTCTATGGGGCTAAGGTCAGGGGAGTTGGCGGGCCAATTTAGAACAGAAATACCATGGTCCGTAAACCAGGCACGGGTAGATTTTGCGCTGTGTGCAGGCGCCAAGTCCTGTTGGAACTTGAAATCTCCATCTCCATAGAGCAGGTCAGCAGCAGGAAGCATGAAGTGCTCTAAAACTTGCTGGTAGACGGCTGCGTTGACCCTGGATCTCAGGAAACAGAGTGGACCGACACCAGCAGATGACATGGCACCCCAAACCATCACCCAACCATGCAAATTTTGCATTTCCTTTGGAAATCGAGGTCCCAGAGTCTGGAGGAAGACAGGAGAGGCACAGGATCCACGTTGCCTGAAGTCTAGTGTAAAGTTTCCACCATCAGTGATGGTTTGGGGTGCCATGTCATCTGCTGGTGTCGGTCCACTCTGTTTCCTGAGATCCAGGGTCAACGCAGCCGTCTACCAGCAAGTTTTAGAGCACTTCATGCTTCCTGCTGCTGACCTGCTCTATGGAGATGGAGATGGAGATTTCAAGTTCCAACAGGACTTGGCGCCTGCACACAGCGCAAAATCTACCCGTGCCTGGTTTACGGACCATGGCATTTCTGTTCTAAATTGGCCCGCCAACTCCCCTGACCTTAGCCCCGTAGAAAATCTGTGGGGTATTGTGAAAAGGAAGATGCAGAATGCCAGACCCAAAAACGCAGAAGAGTTGAAGGCCACTATCAGAGCAACCTGGGCTCTCATAACACCTGAGCAGTGCCAGAAACTCATCGACTCCATGCCACGCCGCATTAACGCAGTAATTGAGGCAAAAGGAGCTCCAACCAAGTATTGAGTATTGTACATGCTCATATTTTTCATTTTCATACTTTTCAGTTGGCCAACATTTCTAAAAATCCCTTTTTTGTATTAGCCTTAAGTAATATTCTAATTTTGTGACACACAGAATTTTGGATTTTCATTTGTTGCCACTTCAAATCATCAAAATTAAATGAAATAAACATTTGAATGCATCAGTCTGTGTGCAATGAATAAATATAATGTACAAGTTACACCTTTTGAATGCAATTACTGAAATAAATCAAGTTTTTCAAAATATTCTAATTTACTGGCTTTTACCTGTATGTATATATGAAATACTTGACTTGGTGAATTCTAGCTGTAAATATACTCCTCCCCGTTTAGCCCCGTCCCACCCCGACCACGCCCACGCCCACCCCCTCCCCCCACCTCCCGAAATCGGAGGTCTCAAGGTTGGCAAGTATGGAAAAAAGGGACCCAAACACTAATACTATATAGCAGATTTTTACAGCTAAGTGTGTAAATAAAATGTATACACATTGGCCCCCCCAGACACATTTTTTATCTCAATGTGGCCCCCGAGTCAAAATATTTTCCCAGTTCTGCCTTATGGTTTGGAAAATGAAAAATGAAACATAAAAATGGCCCGCGCATGTTTTGATTTTTCAGTCTGCGGCACTCGGTAGTAGGGATGTCCCGATCCGATATTTGGATCGGATCGGCCGCCGATATTTGCCAAAAAATGCGTATCGGCAAGGCATGGAAAAATGCCGATCCAGATCCGTGTTTTCCAACGCACCGATTTAAATAATACATTCCACTTTTCTGCTGCTCCGTAATTTCCGTTCCGCATTTTTCAGCACACCTTCAACACATCCACAGGTCTGTGGATTCTCACGCAGTTGCTTTTAGCTGCTGGCATTACACGACAGGCTCTTCTCACTCTTTTCTGTGTCTCCCTCTCACAGACAGCAAGCGCACCTTCTTACACACGTCACATACTGTCACGTCATACGTCACATACGTATACGTCCTCTCCCAGCACAGAGGTAGCAGCACGGCTCACGTTAGCTGTGATGCTAGTGCAGCCGTGTGACCAAGCTCCCTCTAAGGTGCGCGCTTGTGCATAGCAATTATATGCCACGCACAAAATCAAAAAAAAAAAAAAAAGCGCATAACAATTTTCGACACACGGACACGACAGAGAAAACAGTTTTCGTCATCATTGTTCAAATATTATAAGGTCTGTCGAGACGCTTATCTCCATTCGGTGCCACACGTCCACACCATCAAAATGCCGAGGCAAAAATTTCCACATCAACACCGTATGAAAAAATTTGTGATTTTTTTAGTTGTGATTTCCTTCTCTGCATGAAAGTTTAAAAGTAGCATATATTAATGCAGTATGAAGAAGAATGTTTTAATGTAGACATGCAAGCCTTGAAAGAACATTTTGAAAATCAAGACTACATTTCCTGCAAATGGGTGCATTTCTACCCTATATTTTAACTTTAGATTTATCCTCATATCAAACTCTTTTGGCTGTCTTTTTTGACACTTACATCAGGCGCCCCCCTCCACACCCTGGATTATAAATAATGTAAATAATTCAATGTGATTATCTTGTGTGATGACTGTATTATGATGATAGTATATATCTGATAGTATATATCTGCATCATGAATCAATTTAAGTGGACCCCGACTTAAACAAGTGGAAAAACTTATTGGGGTGTTACCATTTAGTGGTCAATTGTACGGAATATGTACTTCACTGTGCAACCTACTAATAAAAGTTGTCAATCAATCAATCAAAACACATAGAATCATCATACTGCTGTGATTATATGCATCAAGTGTTCATTCAAGGCTAAGGCAAAATATCCAGATATATATTGTGTATCGCAATATGGCTTTAAAATATGGCAATATTAAAAAAAGGCCATATCGCCCAGCCCTAGTTCAATGATGCCATTTCTGTTTGTCATGTATAATTTTGTCTATTTTGTGTTTATCCTTGAATAAACAGGTCAGTTTCTTGTTACCAACCATTGTGTATTATTCAAACTCCCCTAATTCAGCTGGCTAGTTGTTATCAAGAGTACTAAAACCCTTTTCAACATGATTCTGACAACTAAGTAGGCTAAATAACTTTCAACTTTAATACATGCTCGGATAGGCCAGTATCGGTCAGTATCGGTATCGGATCGGAAGTGCAAAAACCTGGATCGGGACATCCCTACTCGGTAGTAAAAGTTTGGACACCCCTTTTGTAGGCGCTAAGACTTGCATCAAAGGCACGTCTAAATAGAGAATGGCAGCTTCAAAACTTGCTTGTGTCCTTTTCTGTTTTCTTCACACCACAAAATATAAGACTTACATCAAATGCCTGTTGAGGGGATTTCATGGCTCAACATGATCAACATAATCAAATGCATTCTGTCAATGACCAGTTTCCCTTTTCAAAACTCCCTAGTCGACGAAGCGGAGGGCGTGACCAGATTCCTCTGCGATGCCACGGCTCAGTGGAGGAACCTGGCGCTGGAGGTGCGCAGCGTCCGCAGCATGCTGGAGGAGGTCACCTCCAACTGGGAGAAGTACAGCGGCACGGTGGCGGCGCTCCAGGCGTGGCTGGAGGACGCCGAGCACATGCTCAACCAGTCGGAGGGCGCCAAGCGTGTAAGTGACCTTAAAACAGGGGTGCTCATTACGTCGATCGCGAGCTACCGGTCGATCTCGGAGGGTGTGTCAGTCGATCACCAGCCAGCCATTAAAAAAATAGTCCTAAAAATGAGCGATCATAAATCTTCACTATGACGTCACTTTCGTCACTTGATTGACATTCACGGCACCCGAGGGTCTTCTGAGATGACGCTGGCTGCTGCCAGCTCATTAAAATTACCGACTGGAAGGCGAGAAACACTTTATTTCAACAGACTCTGGCGCCGTACCTGTCGTCAAAACTCCAAAGACCGACTGCACAGTTGCACAATAAAAGCGCTGCTTCATCCTGCCTGCGCTACCAAAATAAGAGTCTCAGAAAGCTGGCGTGCACAAGCTAGCAAGCTACGGAGTTTGCCGACAATGTGTTTCTTGTAAAGTGTATACAAAGGAGTGCGGAAGCTGGATAAATAAGATGCCAAAAACCAACCACTTTCATGTGGTATTGGACAGAAAGGAGGACTTTTTTTCTCCTCCATTCGAAAATGCGGACGTTATCAGCACCACTGTCTGATTCCAATCAATGCAAGTCATCAGAATCAGGTAATACACCAACTTATATTCTTGTCTTCATGAAAGAAAGGAATCTATATGTGTTAAACATGCTTGTATTATCTTTAAACACCTTTAACTTATTAACAATATTAACTATATGTGTTAAACATGCTTGTATTATCTTTAAACACATTTAACTTATTACCAATATTAACTATAAGTGTTAAACATGCTTGTATTATCTTTAAACACCTTTAACTTGTTAACAATATTAACTATGTGTTAAACATTCTTGTATTATCATTAAACACCTTTAATGTATTAACAATATTAACTATATGTGTTAAACATGCTTGCATTATCACTAAACATCTTTAACTTGTTAACAATAGTAACTATATGTGTTAAACATGTTTGCATTATCTTTAAACACCTTTAACTTATTAACAATATTAACTATGTGTTAAACATGCTTGTATTATCTTTAAACACCTTTAACTTGTTAACAATATTAACTATGTGTTAAACATTCTTGTATTATCATTAAACACCTTTAATGTATTAACAATATTAACTATATGTGTTAAACATGCTTGCATTATCACTAAATATCTTTAACTTGTTAACAATAGTAACTATATGTGTTAAACATGTTTGCATTATCTTTAAACACCTTTAACTTATTAACAATATTAACTATGTGTTAAACATGCTTGTATTATCTTTAAACACCTTTAACTTGTTAACAATATTAACTATATGTATTAAACATACTTGTATTATCATTAAACACCTTTAATTTATTAACAATATTAACTATATGTATTAAACATGCTTGCATTATCATTAAACACCTTTAACTTGTTAACAAAAACATATATTTCATAAATAAGTAAATATAAATGATATATATGAATGAGGTAGATCCCCACGACTTGATCAATTGAAAAGTAGCTCGCCTGCAGAAAAAGTGTGAGCACCCCTGCCTTAAAACAAGCATCAAAAGTTCCCGTTCAATGCAAAATTAGCGTCAAAATAAAAGCATGGCAGTATTCATCTGGATTCTACCACAGCAAATAATGAAACGCAACCGTTCTTTTGCAAGCAATAATTATTAGGTTCTTAGCTTCTCAATTATCTTAGTCATGCCTCCCTCGGGGACATAATTTTTTTTAACGCTCCCAATAAATTGAGATTGAAAACTTAATAATATTTATTAATTTATTTAGCAGTAAAAACACTCGGAGTTGCTGGCACCAGCCCCTACATGCCATCAAGCTGAAGACTTGTGTATTGTTTCCTCTAACCAAAAAACAGGAAGTGCAATTTTGACTTGCAGCACCCGCAGTGAGAAAACGCGTCCAAAAGATGGCGCCATAGCACAAACAATAACATCTTTTCTGCGTCTCTGTTGATGTTCTATAAAAACTATATATTGAATACAAAACATCCATAAATTAACCGCACCATTTTATAAGCCGCAGGGTTCAAAGCGTAGTTATGGCTTATAGTTCGGAAAATACATTATTTTTTTGTTGTTGTCTTGTCCTCACGATTTCCCCCGCTGCCTGTTTTGTTTCGTCTTATTTCTATTCCCTCGTGCTCCGGTTCGTCTGTGCCAAACACTAAATATATCCAAATATTTAATGAAGTCATATAAAAACAGATGTGTAAGTTACCCATGCCTTGGGCACTAATACACCCTCATACCATCATACACTTTGCGCCTAGAACAATCCGAATGGTTCTTTTCCTTTTTGGTCCACAGTTTCCAAAAACAATTTGAAATGTGGACTCGTCAGACTACAGAACACTTTTCCACTTTGCATCTGTCCATCTTAGATGAGCTCGGGCCCAGCGAAGCCGGCGGCGTTTCTGGGTGTTGTTGATAAATGGCTTTGGCTTTGCATAGTAGAGTTTTAACTTGCACTTACAGATGTAGCGACCGACTGTAGTTACTGACAGTGGTTTTCTGAAGTGTTCCTGAGCCCATGTCATACCTGCCAACTACTCCGGTTTTCCCGTAATTAGTACGGTTTTCATCAACCTATTCCGGGTTACGGTTGCAGTGATAAAAAATACGGTTTTTCATTAATTACAATTTTTTTTTTTTTTTAAAGTTTTATTCACGAAATCGCGTAACAACAATGACAATCGACACTGCTTCCCGTAACTTCCTATCGAGCCATTCCGAATGCCATGCGCGAGGCTATTTATAGCACCGCTGCCAAGCACGAGGCACCAGTTGCCATTGTTTCCAAACGAGCGAACGATCATGGAATCAGCCGGAGAAAAATCGCAAACGAGTCTTAAACCGAAAAGAAAACTGCAGTCATTCCGTGAAGAATATTCAAAAGCCTATCCGGGAATAATTATCCGTTCCAAAAAGGGTGAAAACTACGCGAATTGCACCTTGTGCAGACAAGATTTTTCGATCGGACACGGAGGAATTAGCGATGTAAAAGACCACGTTGGGACAAAAAAACACAAGTCTGATGCCGTTGCTAGCGATACAAGTGGAAAACTTTCAACGTTTTTCGTCGCCCAAACAGATTCTTTGGATGTGATAAATGCCGAAGTTTTATTTACGGAGGCAATAATTGAGCATGGACTTCCAATCGCACTGGCATGATCACATCAATCTGATAGAATAAATTTGGATTTTAGCCACAAAAAGGTAATGACACCAATGTTATCTATTAGAATTGTTTAGTACTGTTATACTGTTAAAAGTGTTTATACTATTTATGCTTTCAAGTCCAAGTTGAAGAAATCTTGTTAAATGTTGACAGCATAACTACCAAAATACAGAAGTATGTCCTTAATATTTTTGCAGTGCTATTTCTGTTGAAAAGTTCAAATGATTACATTAGAGATGTGATGTGCCACTTTTCAAGTGTCTGATGGCTTCAATTAATTTGCATTAATTTTTCATATTTTTAATTCTTTTGAAAGGCTTACAAAAAAACTACATTTGAATTGTAATTCCATGCTATTGACAGGACTATTAATTTTAATGAAGTTAGCTTACCATGTTTACAGTATGATAATTGTGAGAGAAATGTGAATTTTAGGCACAGAATATTTTTTACAATTGAACAAGGCAGTAGATTATACAAGCTTGGACAGAAATTAATAATGACACCAATTTTTTTTTTAATGGAATTGTTTAGTACTGTTTTACCATTTGTTTACTGTAAAAAGTGTTTATACTTTCAATTAACAAATTGAAGTCTTGTGAAAGGTTGACAGGATAACTGGCATTAACTGTCAAAATAATTTCAAACTATTGAAGTTAGCTTACAGAATAAACATGTCAATCAACCCATATGATTTTTGCTGTAATATTTTTGTTTTGAAAAGTCACTGTGACTGATAGAAAAGTGATGGTTTTAGCAACATTTTAACCTGTCTGAATGCTAATAATCATTTTGCGTCGGGGGGCGAAGCCTGAACCCCCCACCAGGACTTTGTCCTGGACCTACCGGGGCCTGCGGCCCCTGGACCCTGGCTACTAGGTTTTTCTGATTTCAAAAGTTGGCAGGTATGCCATGTGGTGATATCCTTTACACACTGATGTCGCTTTTTGATGCCGTACCGCCTGAGGGATCGAAGGTCCGTAATATCACGGCTTACGTGCAGTGATTTCTCCAGATTCTCGGAACCTTTTGATGATATTACGGACCGTAGATGGTGAAATCCCTAAATTCCTTGCAATAGCTGGTTGAGAAATGTTGTTCTTAAACAATTTTCTCAGGCATTTGTTGACAAAGTGGTGACCCTCGCCCCGTCCTTGTTTGTGAATGACTGAGCATTTCATGGAAGCTGCTTTTATACCCAATCATGGCACCCACCCGTTCCCAATTAGCATGCTCACCTGTGGGATGTTCCAAATAAGTGTTGGATGAGCATTCCTCAACTTTCTCACTCTTTTTTTGCCACTTGTGCCAGCTTTTTTGAAACATGTTGCAGGCATCAAATTCCAAATGAGCTAATATTTGCAAAAAATAACAAAGTTTAGCAGTGTGAACATGAAATATCTTGTCTTTGCAGTCTATTCAATTGAATATAAGTTGAAAAGGATTTGTTGTATTCTCTTTTTATTTACCATTTACACAACGTGACCCTCGTGGTGATATCCTTTACACACTGATGTCGCTTTTTGATGCAGTACTGCCTGACGGATCGAAGGTCCGTAATATCATCGCTTACGTGCAGTGATTTCTCCAGATTCTCTGAACCTTTTGATGATATTACGGAGCGTAGACGGTGAAATCCCTAAATTCCTTGCAATAGCTGCTTGAGAATTGTTGTTCTTAAACTATTGAAGCTGCTTTTATACTGAATCATGGCACCTGTCCGTTCCCAATTAGCATGCTCACCTGTGGGATGTTCCAAATAAGTGTTGGATGAGCATTCCTCAACTTTCTCACTCTTTTTTGCCACTTGTGTCAGCTTTTTTGAAACATGTTGCAGGCATCAAATTCCAAATACCGTATTTTCCGCACCATAAGGCGCCCTGGGTTATAAGCCGCGCCTTCAATGAACGGTATATTTCAAAACTTTGTCCACCTATAAGCCGCCCCGTGTTGTAAGCCGCATCTAACTGCGCTAAAGGAATGTCAAAAAAACAGTCAGATAGGTCAGTCAAACTTTAATAATATATTAAAACCAGCGTGATGTGGGCGCGCATGGAGTCGTATATCAACATGGACAGAGCTGCGTGAAAAAAGCCACCCGGCCTCTTCGCGTAAACTTAAACTTACCTTAACCACTCGCTCATCTTTTCTTCATCCATCCCTTCGAGTTAGCTTTTATGATGACGCCGGCTGGAAAGGTCTCTTTTGGCAAGGTCTTCCTTTTGAATATCACCATGGGTGGAAGTTTCTGGCCATTAGCATGGCAAGCTAGAACCACAGTGAAGGATGACTTCTCATTCCCTGTGGTGCGAATATTCACCGTACGTGCTCCCGTTGTATCCACAGTGCGGTTCACAGGAATATCAGTTGCTGTGAAATAGTAATCCGTGTGCGGATGGAGAGATTGCGTCTTTTCATGAACCGGATCCCTGTCGCTTAGTAGGAGCCATTTTGTGGTCTTTACAGATGTAAACACACAAAGGAAATGAAACGTACGGTAATATCCGCGTGCTTTTTCTTCTTCTACGCGGGCGGGTGGTTGCTTACAGTAGAAGAAGAAGCGCTTCCTGTTCTATGGGGGCGGGTGCTTACCTTGGCGGTTGCTTGCGTAGAAGAAGAAGCGCTTCCTGTTCTACCGGGAAAAAAGATGGCGGCTGTTTACCGAAGTTGCGAGACCGAAACTTTATGAAAATGAATCTTAATATTTATCCATATATAAAGCGCACCGGGTTATAAGGCGCACTGTCAGCTTTTGAGAAAATTTGTGGTTTTTAGGTGCGCCTTATAGTGCGGAAAATACGGTAAGCTAATACCGTATTTTTCGGAGTATAAGTCGCACCGGAGTATAAGTCGCATTTTTTGGGGAAATGTATTTGATAAAAGCCAACAGCAAGAATAGACATTTGAAAGGCAATTTAAAATAAATCAAGAATAGTGAACAACAGGCTGAATAAGTGTACGTTATATGAGGCATAAATAACCAACTGGTATGTTAACGTAACATATTATGGTAAGAGTCATTCAAATAACTATAACATATAGAACATGCTATACGTTTACCAAACAATCTGTCACTCCTAATCGCTAAATCCCATGAAATCTTATACGTCTAGTACAGTGGTCGGCAACTTTTACCAGTCAAAGAGCCATTTTGACCAGTTTTACAAATTATAGAAAACAATGGGAGCCGCAAAATTTTTTTGAAATTTTAAATGAAATAACACTGCATACGAAGTTTTTCTTTGTGCTATGTATAACCAGGAGTCTCAGATACGCTGCCCACACCTTTATGTGGAATTTGAAAGCTGGTGCTTGACAGCGTCATGCGTGCCGTGATGGTACAGCATGCAGCACCCACGACAGTCAGCGTGCCTGATCAGCCACACGTTCTATGGGGATTCCCCTTTGATCACGTAGGTAACAGCAAGGCATACTTAGTCAACAACCACACAGCTCACACTGACGGTGGCGGTATAAAAAAAAAAAAACTTTAACACTCTTACTAATAATGCACCACACTGTGAACCCACACCAAACAAGAATGACAAACACATTTCGGGAGAACATCTGCACCGTAACACAACATAAACACAACAGGACAAATACCCAGAATCCCATGCAGGGTTGATGTGTGAGAGAGCAGGGTTGGGGTGGGGGCGGGGTTTGGTGGTAGCAGGGTTGTATAATGTAGCCCGGAAGAGTTAGGGCTGCATGGGATTCTGGGTATTTGTCCTGTTGTGTTTATGTTGTGTTACGGTGCAGATGTTCTCCCGAAATGTGTTTGTCATTCTTGTTTGGTTTTGGTTCAAAGTGTGGCGCATTATTAGTAAGCGTGGTAAAGTTGTTTTATATGACCACCGTCAGTGTAACCTGTGTGGCTGTTGACCAAGTATGCCTTGCTGTTACGTACGTGTGCAAGCAAAAGATGTACATTGTTTAACAAGTGTTGGGCTGGCACTCTGTTAGTACAGCCAGTAGAGGGCGCCAAATGTTGTACCATCATGGCACGCCCTTATTATAGTCGTAAGGGTGAAAAACGGTGAATATTAATCCCGGGAGTTTTCTGCGAGAGGCACTGAAATCCGAAAGTCTCACGGGAAAATTGGGGGGTTCAGCAAGTAAGCTGCTGAGCCGCATCAGAGTGATCAAAGAGCCGCATGCGGCTCCGGAGCCGCGGGTTGCCGACCCCTGGTCTAGTCTCTTACGTGAATGAGATAAATAATATTATTTGATATTTTACGCTAATGTGTTGATAATTTCACACAAGTCTCTCCTGAGTATAAGTCGCACCCCCGGCCAAACTATGAAAAAATCTGCGACTTATAGTCTGAAAAATACGGTATTTGCAAAAAATAACAATGTTTAGCAGTGTGAACATGAAATATCTTGTCTTTACAGTCTATTGAATTGAATATAAGTTGAAAAGGATTTGTTGTATTCTCTTTTTATTTACCATTTACACAACGTGACAACTTCACTGCTTTTGGGTTCTTTACATGGAACATGTAGCACAGTTTGAGACTCAGTGCTTCATTTTAGACAACAGTAAGTGATCAGGGGTCGTCATGGCAACCACAGAGATGCAACACAAGCCGCTCTGCAATCATCCGTATTTGTGTCCGCCTCGTTCCAGGATTTTTTCCGCAACCTGTCCCACTGGATCCAGCAGCACATGGACATGAACGACGCCGGCAACTTCCTCATCGAGACCTGCGACGACGCCGTGTCCCGAGACCTCAAGCAGCAGCTCCTTCTTCTGAACGGGCGCTGGCGGGAGCTCTTTGTCAAAGTCAAATACGTAAATGAACCACACCGTCGCCGGTCAGCATGAGCTCGCTTCGCACGTCTGACGGGACTGTTTTGTTTGGCAGTACGCACGCGCGGACGAGGTGGACAAGCTGAGGCAGGACTACCACGACGGCATCAACACCTTGAAAATCTTCATGGACGCCACCAACGAGAAGATGAACGCTCCCGTCCAAGTCTCCTTCCTCAACGTCCGCACGTTTGTTCAAGATGTGGAGGTACAACCGGCAAACACTTCTCCGCCTTCGTTCAAGTGGAATGACTTCACGCCTCCTGCAGGAAATCAAGCACAAAGTCCCGGCCATGGAGGCGGCGTCCAAGGCGGCAGGTCGCACCGCTCAGCTGCTGAGCAAAGACACCGCGCAGGAGGAGGTGGCTCAGATGACGGCTGTGATGACCTCCATCAAAGAGCAGCTCGGCAAGGTAAGGCCTAGTGTTGTCCCGATACCAATATTATAGTACCGGTACCAAAATGTATTTTGATACATTTCTAAATAAAGGGGACCACAAAAAATGTAATTATTGGCTTTATTTTAACAAAAAATCTTCAGGTACATTGAACATATGTTTATTATTGTAATTTAGTCCTTAAATAAAATAGTGAACATACTAGACCAGGGGTCGCGGGTTGATCACTCTGATGCGGCTCAGCAGCTTACTTGCTGAACCCCCCAATTTTCCCGTGAGACTTCCGGATTTCTGTGCCTCTCGCAGAAAACTCCCGGGATTAATATTCACCGATTTGCACCCTTACGGCTATAAAAAGGGCGTGCTATGATGGTACAATATTTGTCGCCCTCTACAATCTGTATTAACAGCGTGCCAGCCCAACACTTGTTATACATTATACATCTTCTGCTTGCACACGTACGTGACAGCAAGGCATACTTGGTCAACAGCCACACAGGTCACACTGACGGTGACCATATAAAACAACTTTAACACTCTTACTAATAATGCGCCACACTTTGAACCAAAACCAAACAAGAATGACAAACACATTTCGGGAGAACATCTGCACCTTAACACAACAGAACAACTACCCAGAATCCCATGCAGCCCTGACTCTTCCGGGCTACATTATACACCCCTGCTACCACCAAACCACCCCACCCCCCCTCTCTCTGTGCGTCGGTTGAGGTGGGCGGGGTTTGGTAGCGGGGGTGTATAATGTATCCCGGAAGAGTTAGGGCAGACAGAAAAACAAGTGGCATAAAACACTTCCTAGAAAGTCGGAGAAAGTTGTACATGTAAACAAACTAAGGTGAGTTCAAGGACCGCCAAAATTAGTAGGACAAAACGGCGCTCGCCAAATACTTGAATCAGTGAAGCATGTTTAATATAAACAGTGTGCTTTATAACAATTAGGAAGGTTTGTGTCATGTTTCTCCTCCTACAGAAACCATAATAACACAAAAAATATATTTTTTCCACCTCATCTTTTTCCATTTTTCATACATTTTTGAAAAAGCTCCAACATAAACACAACAGAACAACTACCCAGAATCCCATGCAGCCCTGACTCTTCCAGGCTACATTATACACCCCTGCTACCACCAAACCCCCCCCCCCCCCCCTCCCTCCTCCCCCTCTCTGAGCGTCGGTTGAGGTGGGCGGGGTTTGGTAGCAGGGGTGTATAATGTATCCCGGAAGAGTTAGGGCAGACAGAAAAAAAAGTGGCATAAAACACTTCCTAGAAAGTCGGAGAAAGTTGTACATGTAAACAAACTAAGGTGAGTTCAAGGACCGCCAAAATTAGTAGGACAAAACGGCGCTCGCCAAACACTTGAATCAGTGAAGCATGTTTAATATAAACAGTGTGCTTTATAACAATTAGGAAGGTTTGTGTCATGTTTCTCCTCCTACAGAAACCATATTAACACAAAAAATATATTTTTTCCACCTCATCTTTTTCCATTTTTCATACATTTTTGAAAAAGCTCCAACATAAACACAACAGAACAAACACCCAGAATCCCATGCAGCCCTGACTCTTCCGGGCTACATTATACACCCCTGCTACCACCAAACCCCCCCCCCCCCCCTCCCCCTCTCTGTGCGTCGGTTGAGGTGGGCGGGGTTTGGTAGCAGGGGTGTATAATGTATCCCGGAAGAGTTAGGGCAGACAGAAAAAAAAGTGGCATAAAACACTTCCTAGAAAGTCGGAGAAAGTTGTACATGTAAACAAACTAAGGTGAGTTCAAGGACCGCCAAAATTAGTAGGACAAAACGGCGCTCGCCAAATACTTGAATCAGTGAAGCATGTTTAATATAAACAGTGTGCTTTATAACAATTAGAAAGGTTTGTGTCATGTTTCTCCTCCTACGGAAATCATATTAACACAAAAAATATATTTTTTCCACCTCATCTTTTTCCATTTTTCATACATTTTTGAAAAAGCTCCAACATAAACACAACAGAACAACTACCCAGAATCCCATGCAGCCCTGACTCTTCCGGGCTACATTATACACCTCTGCTACCACCAAACATCCCCCCCCCCTCCCCCTCTCTGTGCGTCGGTTGAGGTGGGCGGGCTTTGGTAGCGGGGGTGTATAATGTATCCCGGAAGAGTTAGGGCAGACAGAAAAAAAAGTGGCATAAAACACTTCCTAGAAAGCCGGAGAAAGTTGTACATGTAAACAAACTAAGGTGAGTTCAAGGACCGCCAAAATTAGTAGGACAGAACGGCGCTCGCCAAATACTTGAATCAGTGAAGCATGTTTAATATAAACAGTGTGCTTTATAACAATTAGGAAGGTTTGTGTCATGTTTCTCCTCCTACAGAAACCATATTAACACAAAAAATATCTTTTTTTCCAC